>NC_047042.1:55944355-56244355 GCF_011762595.2 Tursiops truncatus
CAGTGTGAATATACTTTATGCCACTGAACTACACACTTTGAAATGGTTAAAGGGATCCGTTTTATGTATATTATACCACAGTAAAAGGATAATTTATGGAAATGCTTTTATATCATGTATTTGTTCTCAAATACCCTGTGGGGAAGCAGAGGAGATCCCCCATTGCTAAGATACGGAAAGTAAGGCTCAGAGGGATCCACTGACTTGCTCTAGGTGTGCCTAGAATCCCCTGGGGATCTTGTCACAATGCAGAAGTCGGATTCTGTGGGTCTGCATGGGGCCCAAGACTTGGCCTTTCTAAGCTCTCCCAGGTGATGCTGGGAGTCAACAGGTTCGGGACCAGGAAGCAGCGGGACTGAGACTCAGAACCTGATTCTTTAGACTCATGATCAAGAATTCTTTTAACTCTTTCAGGGAGTCCATCAGAAATCACTCCACCCTCACAAGGAGCAAAAGGAGAAAGGGCCCACTGAGAACCAGATAGATTCTCATCATCCCCATGGACTGATTAACTCAGAGATTGCCAGATGATCATAATCAGACTCACCTGTTTTTGTGAACGCTCTGGAAACACAGGGAAAACCTAAGTTACACCCTCCTTTGATCTTACACACGTTATTGTTCTTAATGCTACTTGAATGTTAGCTAAAATAAAACTACAATAGAAACTAATTCAATTGCACACCAGTTGAACTACTTACTTAAAGCTTTCCTTAACAAGCCTACGTGTCAGGTATATTTCACCTAGGGCAGAAGTTCTAATAGCGAGATGCACATTAAAAATACCTAGCATATATTTTTTTTTAATGTTTTTGCCCAGGACCCACCCCCAGAAAGATGACTTGATTGGTCTGACCGATTTTTGTTTAATTTTTTTAAGTTCCCCAGGTGATTCTAATACCAGTCAAGGCTGGAAACCATTGACTTAGGATGAAACAGCAGCCCAAATTCAAGATATTTAATAAATCGCATTAGTCTCTATTCTTGGTGAGATTACCAGACATCAGAAGGAAGGTCTGGTGTATTTGGTTTGCTCACAACAAAGGCAAACAAGACATTTCAGATATTTTATTAGGTCTAAATGTACTCCAGGAGCAAACTTTATGTGAAATAATGCAAGATTGTTAGCAATTACAGGTCCCTTGCAACACAAAGGTTAATTTTAGCACAATTAAACTCCCAACTGGACCCACCATTCTATTTAAAATCATGGTTGAGCTTACCAACTTAACTCAATCAATAGCTACTTTACTTCCCCTCTAAAATAAGACTTGCTGCAATAGCCATATGGATGGTACACTTCTTGTTGGTTATCATCACTCATATTCAGCCATAGTTTGGCTACTGCCAACCAACATTTCCAGCCAAGGACACTTCAGGATAATGTATATAAATTGTGCCTTATTGATCACAGAACATCTGCTGGCACTTAAGCATGTTGACATATAAACGTGAACACGAGTTTGCAAGTTTGCAATTCTGATGTTCATAAAATGATAATTTATAATAAAATGAACACTGTTGTGCTTTTTGAAAATCACCTTCATAAAGATAAAGTGATATAAGCAGGAGTTTTAAATTACAAAAACCATTAAAAGCATGTGAAGTCCTAAGGGTTTTTTGAAAATGATTTATGGAAAGAAATATTATTTTTCTTTTACACTTGACACCATTTAATTGCATTTTGCCTCTTATACGATGAAAACTAAATTTGCCAAGTCATAATTACTGAAATCAGAAATTATAATGTAATGAAACAGTGTTTTCTTAAGATAGGTATGTATATGTATATCTTTTCTTATTTTAAGATTTCAGGAGTCCACAGTAAGATTAGTGCAATTGATTTCTTGGGACACGTTTCCCAAAGATAGATCAGCATCTGCATAGCAGCGGGTGGTTGTTAAATATAACACATGGTCAAAGTCTCAACCCCTGTCATGAGGTGACTGCAGTTAATACTCTTTTATTAAGACTGAAAAGCTGCAGCCTTTCCCATTAAAAAAAAAAAAAAGATAACCCAGGCAAATAGTGAGCAGGTGTTGACCTGCCCTACTGTCGCTCAAAGTCTAGGAACAAGCCAGGTGACCTCATCAGAGGGCACCTTCCTAAGTCAGGGAAAGGAAGAATGAGTTTCAGGAGAAACCTAGGAATGATTTGTTCCCGGGTGAGTGTTGAGGAGATGCCGTCCTGTCACTCACTGCCTTTGCTCCGTTCCCATAGCGAGGGAAAAGCTGACTCTCAGGGAAGGCCCGGGATGGTCTAGGACTATATGCTAGAAAGAACACATGCCACGTATGTTATATAACATGAATAATATTTTGAACGTATTGATGGTGTGGGTTTTTATTCCACTCCCACCGTCACGTTCCCTGCAGACATTCCAGAGCTCCAGGAAAGAGAGAAAGGAAATGCCATCTGGGAAGGACAAGAATACAACCCAGAGGAGTGGATGAGCCAGAAAGGATGGGAAAGTAAAAGAAAGCCTTCCAGTTCTGAAAGAACGGGGGAAGCAAACAATCGGACCCATGGGTCCTGCCCCTCTTCCCACTCTGGACAGAAATCTCGGCACTAGGTGGAGTGGGCTTTTGATAGTTGGGGTGGGGAGTTGGAAGGCTTCAGAACCTGCTTTTTACAGGGACTCCAGGAAGTGACTCCCAGGCCTGGGTATCACTATGCCAGCAGAGGGTAGCACAGCAGAGTCAAATTGCCGTCCTGCAAAGCAGAGAAGGGTCCTGAGTCAGTATTCCTGCACCTCCCTTGGTTCCTGTGTGGTGTGGGGAGTGGAGAGAACAGGCCTGCCAATGAGCTGAGGTGTTGAGGGGTGAGTCGACCCCACCAGAGAGGTCAAAGCTGACCTTCAGAGAGGTCTGCCAGGCCAGAGAGAGCCAAGGTGGAGAGCTTGCGAGAACAGAGGCCTGGCACACCACTGAGCCACAGAAGGCAACAAGGGGACCCAAGACATGCTGTCCCGTACACTACCCACTAGACCAGGGTTCCTCACCTCAGCACTATTAACATTGGGACCAGATAATTCTTTATTGAGGGAGGCTGTCCAGTGCGCGGCAGGATATGTAGCAGCGTCCCTCGCCTCTATACCCACTAGATGCCAGCAGCTCCCCCACTCATGATCATCAAAAGTGCCTGCAGATATTGTCAAATGTCCCCTGGGAGACAAAATCACTGCTAATTAAGAACCACTGCACTAGACCTACACACCAGCTTGGAGGAGAGGAGGAGGAAAGAGACTCTGAAAACTGAGCATGCATCCCAGAGCTCGCAGTTTCACACTGAGACTCTGCAGCGTGAGGAAACTAAGGTACCACTATTGGCAAGTTTAAGGAACCAGGCCCTCCAAGCCACACACCCTTCCCTGGGCTACCCCGCAGAGTGGAAGCCCAAGACCAGTAGAAAATACAGGAAAATAGAAAACAGTAACTCTGGAAGTATGTGTTATCATTCCATTTTTACAGGTGAGGAGACTGAGTCTCTAAAGTTCAGCCATCTGCCCAAGGTCATATATCCAGTTAGTGGCAAAGCCAGTCTTCAGCCCCCAGTGAGGCTGCCTCCGAGGCCACGCTCATCCAGGTAAGCCAGGCTACAGCTGCCTCTCGAACACTTAATATATATTTCAGTGTCATTTCCAGAAGACGTGAACTCCTGTGGGGAAGGAATGATAGATGCCTGGTTCTATACCAAGCATTTAGTTTGTGCTCCATAAATATTCATTGACTGAATGAATGAAACCCTGTCCTGCACCCTTCGGCTAAGTAGGACTCTTTTCCAAGGCCAGGTTACACCTGGGAAAACAAGAACGGAGATAAAGCCTCAGCAAAAGTTGACAATTGCAGGACCGGTGTTCTTTCTCAGGAGGTCCTTGAAAGAGGCAGGAAAATGTACGCTGGCTTCCAATCAACAGCACTCATGTGTGTGCCAAGAGATAAGCTCCACAAGCTTGCGGAGAAGGGAGAGATGGGAGGGGTGGGAGGAGCCAGGCAGGGTGTGATGGAGCCTAAGTGGGGATTCGGGTTCAGTTTGGAAGGACTGAGAAAATGAAGGAGGAAGACAAGTCCAGGGTTGAGTTGGTATAAGAAGTAAGAACAAAGGGGAAAAGGCACAAATGAGTAAAACAAGGAGAGTCTAGGCTAAGGGGACATGTGCGAGAGATGGGTCTGGCATAAGGAAGAGCTGATACTGAGAAATAAGGTTGTGAGGGAGGGCAAACAGGTGGGGAATTTGAATTTCAGGCAAAGACGTTATACAGTGGACTCCTGAATAACAACAGCAATGACCATGAATACAGACTGGGGAGTCAGCAAAGGTAGGCACTGCTCTGAGCGCTTGATGGAGATCAACTCATAAAAGGAAGGCTGATTTCCCACCTGAGGAAACCTGCAGGAGCTCAGCAGGCCCTCCAAGGGGCCGCAAGCCCCATAATTTGTAAGTGATGGGGCTGGAGGAGAATCCAGGCTATATTTCCCAAGAACCCACACTCTTAGCCACCAGGCTACACCACTCCCCGACGTGTGAGGTGATGATGGCAAAATTAGCCACTAAAGAGCAGACGAGCGCATCCAAGCCCCTCTTTCATTTCTCCCCCAGTGTAGTGCCTGCCCAAAGTCGTTCTAAAAATAATTGATGGGGTCAGAGTAAACTAGCAAAGCAAACTCTTCATGATGAGTCAGCACCGGGGAAACCAATGCTGGGGAAGACGTGACACATTGTCATGCACAGCACAAATAGCGACAAAACGAAGAATCAGTCACTCAGAACCACCCAGTTATGAAAAACAGTGCCCCACCACCCAGACCACATGTCACACAAAGCACTAACACCTGCATTATTGAAACTTCAGTCCCTTCGCCCTACTGTGGAAGCAATCAGCTTTGTCTATTCACGGTCCTGGGATCTTTCCAATGGGATATGGGTTGTGTCCAATCCTTCCCCAGACCATGGGAAATGTCTTGGTTCCCGGTAAACTGTCTTAATCTGGGGAAATTCACTTTGTTCTAACAGGTTGCTTTAACTAAATACCTAAGGTATAGTTTCACTAAACCACTCGGGAAGTATTTTGCATTCGTATTGTATTTTTTGCCTTAGAAGTCACTGCAAGTGGTTCTTTGCATTTTCTTGTTCCCTGAAGCAATTTCCTCTGCTAGTGTAGCAGTTACAAAACATTTTGTTAATTTTAAAGCTCGATTCTTTTGTGACACTGGGGTGCCCTTGTGTTAAAATACTGACTGTTATAAAAGGGCATTACTTGGTAATGGGGACATATTAGTTTCAAAAGAAAAGTCCACTTGGTTCTTGCTTACATAGATCACCTACAACCTACAATGCTGAGCATGGAGAATGTACATGAAACACTTTTCATTTCCCACCTGTTTTTGTGCTCAATGATTTCTCATTCTCAGATTATTCAGAATTCATTTGATTTGACTGTTTCTTGTGAGTTAAAGGGCCTATAGTCCTCTTCCTCTAGGCTTTAGAGGAAAAGGGATAATCCTGGCTCTTCAGGACATTTTCAGGATCTCCACTCTAGTTCTTTACCCAGCTTTCTGCTCAGGTGAAGCTGGCTGTTCGGTGGGAGTTTGGGAACTCAATCCTTTGAGGCCAACCTGGCTCTGCATGGCCATCCTCAAGGACCTCACCTTACCAATGCAGGCTCCAGAGAGCATCCTGTGACTCCTCCAATGGGCCAGCCAATAGCCCTCATTTCCAGGAAGGGAGTTTGGGAGACCGGTAAGGTCAGGAAAGCAGTTCATCATTTATCAATATTTATTTATTATTATTTTTTAATAGATCTTTATTGGAGTATAATTACTTCACAATACTGTGTTAGTCTCTGTTGTACCACAAAGTGAATCAGCCATATGCATACAGATATCCCCATATCCCCTCCCTCTTGAGCCTCCCTCCCACCCTCCCTATCCCACCCCTCTACATGGTCACAAAGCACTGAGCTGATCTCCCTGTGCCATGCAGCTGCTTCCGACTAGCTACCTATTTTACATTTGGTAGTGTATATATGTCGATGCTACTCTCACTTTGCCCCAGCTTCCCCCCTCCCTCCCTTGCCCTCAAGTCCATTCTCTATGTCTACGTCTTTATTCCTGCCCTGCCACTAGGTTCATCAGTACCATTTTTTTTTTTTTTAGATTCCATATATATATATTAGCATGCGGTATTTGTTTTTCTCTTTCTGATATACTTCACTCTGTGTGACAGACTCTAGGTCCATCCACCTCACTACAAATAACTCAATTTCGTTTCTTTTTAGGGCTGAGTAATATTCCATTGTATACATGTGCCACATCTTCTTTATCCATTCATCTGTCGATGGACATTTAGGTTGGTTCCATGTCCTGGCTATTGTAAATAGTGCTGCAATGAACATTGTGGTACATGTCTATTTTTCAATTATGGTTGTCTCAGGGTATATGCCCAGTAGTGGGATTGCTGGGTCATATGGTAGTTCCATTTTTAGTTTTTCAAGGAACCTCCATACTGTTCTCCATAGTGGTTGTAACAATTTACATTCCCACCAACAGTGCAGGAGGGTTCCCTTTTCACCACACCCTTTCCAGCATTTATGGCTTCTAGATTTTTTGATAATGGCCATTCTGACCCATGTGAGGTGATACCTAATTGTAGTTTTGATTTGCATTTCTCTAATAAGATGTTGAGCCTCTTTTCATGTGCCTCTTGGCCATCTGCATGTCTTCTTTGGTGAAATGTCTATTTAGGTCTTCTGCCCATTTTTTAATTGGATTGGTTTTTTTTTTTTGATGTTGAGCTCCATTAGTTGTTTGTATATTTTGGAGATTAATCCTTTGTCCATTGTTTCATTTGCAAATATTTTCTCCCATTCTGAGGGTTGTCTTTTCGTCTTGTTTATGGTTTCCTTTGCTGTGCAAAAGATTTTAAGTTTCATAAGGTCCCATTTGTTTATTTTTGTTTTTATTTCCATTACTCTAGGAGGTGGATCAAAAAAGATCTTGCTGTGATTTATGTCAAAGAGTGTTCCTCCTATGTTTTCCTCTAAGAGTTTTATAGTGTCCGGTCTTACATTTAGGTCTCTAATCCATTTTGAGTTTATTTTTGTGTATGGTGTTAAGGAGTGTTCTAATTTAATTCTTTTACATGTAGCTGTCTGGTTTTCCCAGCACCACTTATTGAAGAGGCCATCTTTTCTCCGTTTCTATGTTCTTGCCTCCTTTGTTGTAAATTAGGTGACGATATGTGCATGGGTTTACCTCTGGGCTTTCTATCCTGTACCATTGATTTATATTTCTGTTTCTGTGCCAGTACCATACTGTCATGACTATTGTAGCTTTGTAGTATAGGTTAAAGTCAGGAAGCCTGATTCCTCCAGCTCTGTTTTTCTTTCTCAAGATTGCTTTGGCTATTTGGGGGTCTTTTGTGTTTCCATATGAATTGTAAAATTTTTTGTTCTAATTCTGTGAAGAATGCCATTGGTAGTTTGATAGGGATTGTACTGAATCTGTAGATTGCTTGGGGGTAGTATAGTCATTTTCACAATATTGATTCTTCCAATCCAAGAACATGGTATATTTCTCCAACTGTTTATGTCATCTTTGATTTCTTTCATCAGTGTTTCATAGTTTTCTGAGTAAAAGTCTTTCACCTCCTTAGGTAGGTTTATTCCTAGGTATTTTTCTTTTTGTTGCGATGGTAAATGGGAGTGTTTCCTTAATTTCTCTTTCTGATATTTGCTGTTAGTGTATAGGAATGCTAGAGATTTCTGTGCATTAATTTTGTACCTTGCAACCTTACCAAATTCATTGATTAATTAGTTTTCTGGTGGCAGCTTTAGGATTTTCTATGTACAGTATCATGTCATCTGCAAACAGTGACGGTTTTACGTCTTCTTTTCCAATTTGTATTCTTTTTATTTCTTTTTCTTCTCTGATTGCCATGGCTGGGACTTCCAAAACTATGTTGAATAAGAGTGGCGATAGAGGACATCTTTTTCTTGTTCCTGATTTTAGTGGAAATGCTTTCCGTTTTTCACCATTGAGTATGATGTTTGCTGTGGGTTTGTCATACATGGCCTTTATGTGTTGAGGTAGGTTCCCTCTATTGCTCATTTTCTGGAGAGTTTTTATCATAAATTGGTGTTGAATTTTGTCAAAAGCTTTTTCTGCATCTATTGAGATGATCATATGGTTTTTATTCCTTAATTTGTTAATATGGTATATCACATTGATTAATTTGCATATATTGAAGAATCCTTGCATCCTTGGGATAAATCCCACTTGATCATGGTGTATGATCCTTTTAATATGTTGTTGCATTCTGTGTGCTAGTATTTTGTTCAGGATTTTTGTATCTATGTTCATCAGTGATATTGGTGTATAACTTTCTTTTTTTTGTGATATCTTTTTCTGGTTTTGGTGTCAGGGTGATGTTGGCTTCATAGAATGAATTTGGGAGTGTTCCTCCCTCTGTAATTGTTTGGAAGAGTTTGAGAAGGAACAGTGTTAACTCTTCTCTAAATGTTTGATAGAATTCACCTGTGAAGCCATCTGGTCCTGGACTTTTGTTTGTTGGAAGATTTTTAATTACAGTTTTAATATCATTACTTGTGATAGGTCTGTTTATATTTTCTAATTCTTCCTCGTTCAGTCTTGGGAAATTGTACCTTTCCAAGAATTTGTCAATTTCTTCGTGGTTGTCCATTTTATTGGCATATAGTTATTTGTAGTAGTCTCTTATAATCCTTCGTATTTCTGCAGTGTCAATTGTGATTTCTCCTTTTTTCATTTCTAATTTTATTGATTTGCATCCTCTCCTTTTTTTCTTGATGAGTCTGGCTAAGAGTTTATCAATTTTGTTTATCTTCCCAAAGAATCAACTTTTAGTTTTATTGATCTTTGCTATTGTCTTCTTCATTTCTGTTTCATTTATTTCTGCTCTGATCTTTATGATTTCTTTCCTTCCACTAACTTTGAGTTTTGTTTGTTCCTCTTTCTCTAGTTGCTTTGCGTGTAGGGTTAGATTGTTTATTTGAGATTTTTCTTGTTTTTTGAGGTGAGATTGAATTGCTATAAAATTCCCTCTTAGAACTGCTTTTGCTGCATCCCATAGGTTTTGTGTCGTCATGTTTTTGTTGTCATTGGTTTCTATGTATTTTTTAATTTCTTCTTTGATTTCTTCAGTAATCTCTTGGTTATTTAGTATCGCACTGTTTTGCCTCCATGTATTTGTGTTTTTTACAGATTTTTTCTGCCATTGGTTTCTAATCTCATAGCGTTGTGGTCAGAAAAGATGCTTGATACAATTTCAATTTTCTTAAATTTTCCAAGGTTTGATTTGTGACCCAAGATGTGAGCTATCCTGGAGAATGTTCCATGTGCACTTGAGAAGAAAGTGTATTCTTCCACTTTCGGGTGGAATGTTCTATAAATATCAATTAAATCTATCTGATCTATTGTGTCATTTAAAGCTTGTGTTTCCTTATTTATTTTCTGTTTGGATAATCTGTGCATTGGTGTAAGTGGGGTGTTAAATTCCCCTACTATTATTGTGTTACTGTCGATTTCCCCTTTCATGGTTGTTAGCATTTGCCTTATGTATTGAGGTGCTCTTATGTTGGGTGCATAAATATTTCTAATTGTTATATCTTCTTCTTGGACTGATCCCTTGATCATTATGTAGTGTCCTTCCTTATCTCTTGTAACAGTCTTTATTTTAAAGTCTATTTTATCTGATATGAGTATTGCTACTCCAGCTTTCTTTTGATTTCCATTTGCATGGAATATCTTTTTCCATCCCCTCACTTTCAGTCTGTATGTGTCCCTAGGTCTGAAGTGGGTCTCTTGTAGACAGCATATAAATGGGTCTTGTTTTAGTATCCATTCAGCCAGTCTGTGTCTTTTGGTTGGAGCATTTAATCCATTTACATTCAAGGTTATTATGAACATGTATGTTCCTATGACCATCTTCTTAATTGTTTTGGGTTTGTGTTTGTGGGTCTTTTCCTTCTCTTGTGTTTCCTGCCTAGAGAAGCTTCGTTAGCATTTGTTGTAAAGCTGGTTTGGTGGTGCTGAATTCTCTTAGCTTTTGCTTGTCTGAAAAGATTTTGATTTCTCCATCAAATCTGAATGAGATCCTTGCTGTGTAGAGTTAATCTTGGTTGTAGGTTTTCCTCTTTCATCACTTTAAGTATATCCTGCCACTCCCTTCTGGCCTGCAGAGTTTCTGCTGAAAAATCAGCTGATAACCTTATGGGGATTCCTTTGTATGTTATTTTTTTTTTTCCCTTGCTGCTTTTTTTTTTTTTTTTGCGGTACGCGGGCTTCTCACCGTTATGGCCTCTCCCATTGCGGAGCACAGGCTCTGCACGCACAGGTCCAGAGGCCATGGCTCCTGGGCGCAGCTGCTCCGCGGCATGCGGGATCCTCCCGGACCGGGGCATGAACCCACGTACCCTGCATCGGCAGGCGGACTCTCAACCACTGCACCACCAGGGAAGCCCTCCCTTGCTGCTTTTAATATTTTTTCTTTGAATTTTAATTTTTGGCTGCATTGGGTCTTTGTTGCTGTGCACGGGCTTTCTCTAGTTGCGGCAAGCGGGGGCTACTCTTTGTTGTGGTGCGCAGGCTTCTCATTGTGGTGGCTTCTCTTGTTGCAGAGCACAGGCTCTAGGCGGTGGGTTTCAGTAGTTGTGGCATATGGGCCCAGTAGTTGTGGCACTTGGGCTCTAGAGTGCAGGCTCAGTGGTTGTGGCACTTGGGCTTAGTTTTTCTGCATCATGTGGCATCTTCCCGGACCAGGGATCGAACCCACGTCCCCTGCATTGGCAGGTGAATTCTTAACCACTGCGCCAGCAGGGAAGTCCCTATCAATATTTATTAAGCCTCTACTACATGCCTGGACCCTGCCTTCAAGGATCCACTATCTAGTAGCTCTGAAATGCTGCAGCAGATCAGCCTTCCCTACTGGTCAGATCATCAAAGGCTCTCTCTGTAAAGTGAGCTATGGGGCCACCATGGACATGGTGACCCACCCCCGCAGTGCTGCCTACATGCCAGAAATGCCCAGCATGCAATGCTGCATGACCTCAGGCAAGTCACCTCACCTCCCTGAGTGTTGGTATCCTCATCTGCAAGGTTGGGTTGGTAAGAGTGCCAACTTCACAAGCTTGTTGGAAAGGTTCAATGAATCCTCACACTTAGTTCAAGCCCTGGTACATAATACTAGATGCTCAGGTGACACTCATTGTTATATTGGTTATCCATTCAATTTACTGCATGGTAGTGAGCACCATCTGTGGCTGCTTGTTGGTTGCTAATTAGCAGAACATGGGACTAGTGATGTTTTAAGACATGAAACCTGCGAGATCCTCCAGGAACCAGATTTGCTCTGCCTACCCCCAACAGTACCAGGCTCAGGGGCCCATAAGCACGAATGTCTGAGTTGAGAGCTGGGACCACATAGGTCGCTGTTGAATGCCACTGTTGCTGCTACTGCTATTGTTGCTTTGAATTGACGTTGAGGGTCGTAAGGCAGGACCCACCTGTATGCTCCAAGTCCCACACCCCTGTTGCCTCACCCTAGCAGCTTCCACATTACCTTTCCACCCTGTGCTGAAGACTTTGGAAGTCTGGCAACACTCACTTCACTGAACACCCAGATGTGCCCATTCAGTGGCAGGCAACCTCTAAAGGTCAGATTGTTAACACCATCAGGATTCTTGAAAATCCCACCACTTCGTTTCCAAGGCAGAAGTGGCATGAGGAGAGGGATGGATTGGGAGTTTGGGATTAGCAGATGCAAACTATTACATATAGAATGGATAAACCACAAGGTCCTACTCTATAGCATAGGGAACTATATTCAATATCCTGTGATAAACCATAATGGAAAAGAATATGAAAAAGAATGTCTATATATGTATAACTGAATCACCTTGCTGTATAGCAGGAATTAACACAACATTGTAAATCAACATACTTCAATAAAATAAATTTTTTAAAAAACCCACCACTTTGACCACAAATGACAAACTGCTCACCTACCTCCTTCTCGCCTCTTAGCGAAGGCTTTGGCTTGTTCTAAAGTGTGCATGACATTTGGACTGAGGGGACGTTGTTATAAGAATGACGGGAAGGCTCCCTTACCTACCGATAAGGTGTTTTCTCTGTGGTTCACAGCAGACCTCAAATCCTGGGAGGGATTTTTCTCCAGACGTGGATAAGAGGCCATTCTTGTTCACTTTCCTGTAAACTCCGGTTGATATCTTGCCGATGTAGCAGGATGCTTCCCTGCTCCAGATGGGCAGGAAGCCAAGAACTGCAGATTTTGTGTTTGTTCAGGCACAGATAGTTGAGGAAAAGCCCTGAAGCAAATGTACAGCAGAGACCTCTCCAGCGCCTGTTGCAGAGAGTGTCTTATTTCTGAGCAGCAGGACAAGCCCAAGGCAAAATTCAGTTCAACGTAAGAAATGTGCTTTTCCAAAAACTATAGTCCTCCTAGGCATCAGGCTTATCCAGAAAATTATGTGGTTGGTCCCCACTGGGCAGTGGTGTTTCCTCAAGTTGTGCCATATGTCCCTTCTCCTGCCTGTGACCTGGGTGACCCTGGGAAAGCAAAATGATTTTTAACATCAGCTTATGTCCACCATAATCTGGAGGGCAAATCTGCTGCTAACAACAACACGACAGAAAGGGCACTTGACTCCTTCCAAAGTCCAACAGAAACAATATTTGCATCATCAGAGCTCTCTCCTATGTGAGCCCACATGCAAAAGAAAGTACTTCTTGTTCCTAAAATAAGACTTTGGTGAGTCAACTGGAGTTGATGGCTTTGCCTGTGAATTTAGATTGTAGTTAGTGTTCTTTTTTTTCTTCAAGCCGCTAAGCTTGAATTAGATGAAAAGTGTGACTCATGAAATAGGTTTTACTCCAGGGATTTGGGGTCTTGATTTCAAATGTACGCTTATGTGTATGGGAACGCTGTGAGGAAAAAAAAAAAAGTACAATCACGGGTAAATATTCAGATTAGAAGTCCAGAATACATTCCAGCTGTAGGATTCTTGTTGTTGTTGGCTGGTTTCGTTCTGGTGAGGGAAGTGGTGCAGCCTATCCAAACCAGCCCCATGTAACTACACTTCCCACAGGATTTGTTTTTTTAACATAACAACAAATGCTCATACATTTTGAAGTGAGAGTTAAACACTGTGTCTTTATTTTGTTTAGCCAAGCTGTAGTTTAACTCTGCCTTTTTTCAACTCTGGTCTTCTAACCTTACCAGTGGTCAGAGTTGAAGGGAAACCCTTTGTTTTTGCTGGGAACCACATAACTTACATCTGCTTCAGGAACATTCAAGGGTTTCTTCTGACAAACACATCTATACTCCACCCTGGCCCACCCCGGCCAGGACACATAGATTTGGTTGGTTTACATTGGTTAGCCTGGTGGAGAAATGGAAATACGGGTTAGGATGAAGACACCAGGCAAGGACCATGTTTGATTCCACCTTAGTCCTCGGAGTCTGGATGGAAACTTCAGAGCTGCCAGCCTCTGCAAATGTCCTGGATCTGATAGCACTCCCTATGGCCCTCTGTCTGCCACAACTTCAACCCAAAGGCAGTGGGGAGAAGCCAGGATGAGAGAGACCCAGGGCATTGGAAGCTTTACTGGAAATGTCTCCTCCCATTCCCCAGGATTTGGGACCCTGGCTCCAGTCCTCATTTGAATGCGGGTGAATTAGACCACCTCTCACATTCCTTCCAATGCTAAAATTTTATTTAACCTTGAGCCCTTTTTCTAGACTCTAAGGCCTCAGAGGCCAAGCAGGATGATGATAACTGCTCCAGGGTTCAGAGCTTAGGAACCCTGAGAAGGAAGTCTGGAGGCTGAAAGGTGCAATTGCCAAGGAGGACACAGAAATGTGATTTTTCTTCAAGTACAAAATTATAAATTGGGACGATGCCTATCTACTCTAGAGAGGTGTCATGCTGATTAAGTGAGATAACATATAAAGTATATAGTGCAGTCCCTGGCATACAATAGGTTCTCAATGATGGATGGTTGAAATAATGAGTAAGTGAATGAAACACTCAAGCAAGCAACTTGCCCCAAGGCCTCACAGTTAGCAAGGGACAGATGGAGGCTGTGACCCTACATTCTCTGATTTCAAGTCTAGTTATCATTCCACCGATCATCATATCTACTGATATGTCCCCCAAGTTGGTTGCCTGGTACTTCATTGTGGTCATTCCAAAGTACGAGTTCTGCTTAGACATTCATTACAAATTACCTGATTCAAGGTAAGGACTTTAATCATAATGTTGAATTCACTCAGGTGATTGGCAAAAATTTATGATATCCAAATTGAACACAAGACACTTGTACCTTCCTACTATATTAGGCCCAGCATTCATACCTTCACTTATTCCCATTAAGCATTTATTGAAAGCTTCCTTTGAGTTAGCACCATGCTCTAAAGATAAGAAATCTTGCATTAGGACTTAATAAAGAGTAAGGCAGGATCCATAGACAGCTGGGGAGATGAGACAGGCAGACACACACAAGAATTAAGGAGCATTGCAAACATGTAATGGGCCAAAGAGAATTCTACAAATCAGTCCGGCACCATGGAACACCAATAAGAGGGAGCTCGATGGGTACTGAAAGATGGGCTACAACCGTGTCTTGAAGGACTTTAGTGAAGAGGAGGGAAGGACATAATAAGGTAGAGAGAGAAGACTACATCAAAAATAGAATTCTCTGGGCTTCCCTGGTGGCGCAGTGGTTGAGAGTCTGCCTGCCGATGCAGGGGACACGGGTTCGTGCCCCGGTCCGGGAAGATCCCACATGCCGCGGAGCGGCTGAGCCCGTGGGCCATGGCCGCTGAGCCTGCGCGTCCGGAGCCTGTGCTCTGCAATGGGACGGGCCACGGCAGTGAGAGGCCCACATACCGCAAAAAAAAAAAAAAAAGAATTCTCTGCCTACCAAAATGGTACTGATACTTAGAGTTTTCAAGTGTTATCAATATCTTCTTACACAGTGGTTCTCAACATGTAAGAATCACCCGCATCAGAATCATGTGGGGGCAGGGAAGGGTGGTGGCATATAACAAAAAAATATATTGTTCTTTGTCCCTGGTTCTTGGCACAGAGATCCTAAAAAATCTTGGAATTTTCTGAGTGCTATCATGTTTGATATTCATAACAAACCCCTTTTGAACCATACTTGAGTGTGTGCTGGCAACACAACTCTTGGTGGGCCCTGAGTTTCTGGGGAGGGGCTGGCCACAACAGAAAGACTAAACGTGTTTAGAGGACTGGAACTTGCAGTGCCACCCTTGACGCCCTAGAAAGGAGAGGGGCTGTAGATCAAGTTCAATCACATACAGCCAATGATTTAATCGATTGTGCCCACTGACGAAGCCTGGATAAGAACTCTTGAATAATGAGGTTCTGGGAGCTTCTAGATTTGTGAACATTTCATGTGCTGAGAGGGTGGCACACCCAGAGAAGGCACAGAAGCTCTGTGCCCCCTACTTCCTACTTCCCCTATAGATCTATTTGTCTGATCCTGAGCTGTGTCATTTATAATAAAGCAGTGCAGTCGACCCTCCATAACCTCACGTTTCGCATCAGCAGATTCGACCTGCTACTAATTGAAGGTCAGTGGTTGGTTGAATCTGCAGATGCGAAACCCCGCACATAGGGAAGGCTTACTGTAGTCACTGCCCCGCGCCATTTTATGTCGGGGGCCTGCACGGGCCTGCACGTCGGTGGCGTTTGGTACCTGTGGGATCTCCTGAAACCAGTCTTCTGAGAATACTGAAGGACGACTGTAATTGTAAGTATAGGGCTTTCCAGAGTTTTATGAGTCATTTCAGTGAATTATCGAAAATGGCGGGAGAGAGGGGGTTGGTATGAGAACCTTTGAATTTGTAGCCGAACCGTACAGAAGTGTGGGGGGCCTGGGGACCTGGACTCCCAGCCGGCATCTGAAGTGAGGGCGTCTTGTGAGACCGATTCCTTAAACTTGTGGAGTCTGACGCTAAGGGCAAGTAATTTATGTAGAATAGGAGGATCCTGTCCGAGAGCCCGTGTTGAAAAACGGTATACGGGTATTTATTCAAATTCTAATTCCTAGGCCCAGAGTACTATTGACGAAAATTTCAATCTAAGAGAGGAATGAGAAGTTTTATTCGCACCAAATTGAGGATTAGAACCTGGGAACAGCCTCTCAGAAATCTTGGAGAACTGTTCTGCTCATTTGAGGTCAAAGCACAGTTTTATAGGTTTTTGAGACAGAGGGCTGTGGATGTAGATAGTTTGTACAGTCCAGATCTGCAGGTACCAAGTGATGGGTGGTCATGACCTCTTGCAAGATTAAGAAGGAATGTTATCTTTAAGGAGCTGCCTTGTTGGTGGTAGGAGAATGTTCTTTATGGTTGAGCAGGTGTTTCTGCCAGTGGGAGGTTTGGTCGATACTTAATGCAGATACACAATGCACAGCAGAGGGGGGAGAGAAAGCCAAAGGGCGGAGAAAACTTTTTTTTTTTTTTTCGGTACGCGGGCCTCTCACTGTTGCAGCCTCTCCCGTTGCGGAGCACAGGCTCCGGACGCGCAGGCTCAGCGGCCATGGCTCACGGGCCCAGCCGCTCTGCGACATGTGGGATCTTCCCGGACCGGGGCACGAACCCGTGTCCCCTGCATCGGCAGGCGGACTCTCAACCACTGCGCCACCAGGGAAGCCCGGAGAAAACTTCTTATGTTTAAATTTTCCTTGACTTGGCTCAGAGTACGAATTTTTATTTCATCAGTGCGAACTGCTTAATCAGACTGTGGGTGGAGCAGGGGAAGCCCCCGGGGTGATGGTGAGGCACGCCAGCCTTTGAGAAGCGCTATCACAACTTCTGCTTTGGCAACCTCCATATCAAACCCAGAGTTCATTTTGCCAGAGACACTAGTCTCTGGACTCTGGCAGTTAACCAGCTTGCCAAGTGTACTGCCTTGCTGGAATTGGAGGGGCTGAACAATGGACACTTCCGGAGTTTGGGCCCTGCCATTTCAAGAATCACCTTGCTCAGGGTGCCCACGTGGCCCACTTATATAATACATGACTCCTTTGGGGGTGGGGGGTGGTTGTGAACCCAACAGGAAGAGAGGTGGGTTCCTCAATTTAGTCCCTTTCCCAAATCCTCTCTGGGCTAGGAAGCAGCCCTGAGATTGCAGAACTTCCATATCTCTAAAGTGGGGGCTTGTGTCTGGAGCCTTAAAGTGGCTTCCCCTCCCAGAAGGAACGCCCAGGGGTGAATCTGCTGTGTGGGAGCCCATGAACGCAGACCCTCATCTGCATGTGGCAGGAAAGGATTTCCTTGGGCCCAGGAGTCAGGGGGGCACCAAGACATTCCTATCCCTGGTCAGCATCATGTACGTGGATGCATGTTTTTAATACAGTAAAAAATAAAAATAAAAGCAAAATACTCAACAAAAAAATCAACTGCAATCCCACCACACCATGATGACCAGTTGGTACTGTTATATCTCCTTCCTGTCTTTCAGTACACATTTGAAAGACATGGCTGAGTTCTGTATTCATGTTTATGATTGGCTTCCAGGGCAGTAAATAGAAAAGCACAAAGTTTCTTCCTCAGGTTTCCTCATGGAAGAATATGCTGTGTTCAGTATCCAACAGCTTTGTTCCTTCTGCCATGGAAAACTCACTCTCTCGAGGAAGGCTTTTTATGATTTTTATTTGCCTCTTAATCTTTTTACTACCACAGTAATACCTATTCATTTTTTATTAAAAATCCAAACAATATAAAAATGTATAAAGTCTCTCCCTATCCCATGTTTGATGTGTATGGTTCCAGACTCTTTCTTTTTCATAGTAAAACATATATGATCTATACCTACATTGTTTTTAATCTGCAAAAATGGAATAATAATGTAGATTCTGTCTGATGACTTGCTTTTTTAAACTACCAATATATTGTGGATACCATAGATGTTTTTAGTGAGAAAAAGAGAAAGCAGAAATAAAAACTGGGCTAGAAAGTGAAAACAGCCTCTTTAATCTAGATGCCAGGAAGAAAGTATGTACTGGGTTTGCTATGCTAATTGAAACCACAACCCAAGACTATTATATATTTTGTCCTAAGTATGGGATTGAGAAATGTAAGTATATGGATTGCCATTTCTTAAAGCACCCAGAACAAATAATAAATATATGGAAAACGGCCTAAGAAAAGGTTCACATAAGTCTTTTTTTTTTTGTGGTACGCAGGCCTCTCACTGTTGTGGCCTCTCCCGTTGCGGAGCACAGGCTCTGGACGCGCAGGCTCAGCGGCCATGGCTCACGGGCCCAGCCGCTCCGCAGCATGTGGGATCTTCCCGGACCGGGGCACGAACCCGTGTCCCCTGCATCGGCAGGCGGACTCTCAACCGCTGCGCCACCCAGGAAGCCCCACATAAGTCTTAATCACATACTGTGCTTCAGTATGGCATCAACCTGAAATTTAACTTTCTTTTAAATAGACAATACTGCTAGAAAACAGTGAACCTCCAAAAATACAGATATACATTTTCCTTTTAAAAAATACAAAAGCAGTCAGTTCTACAGATATATATTGAGTGTCTATGTGCCAGGCACCGTGATAGGAGATGGGATATATGAGTGAATAACAGCCAAAGATGGTCTCCCCCACTCCTCAAGATCAAGGGAGTGGTGGTGTTGGGACAGACAGCTAACTGTGAGCATACTCAACAGGTAAATGACCTAGTATGTTAAAAGATAATATGTGTGATGGGAGGAAAAAAGAGCAGTGTAAAAGGTATTGGAAGTTGGTGCAGAGAGGTGGGGCAGACTGGAGTATTAAAAGGGGTCATTGGAAGAGGCTTCGTTGAAAGATACTCTTATGAGAAGATGATGTGTAAGCAAAACCCTGAAGAAGTTGAAGGAGTGGGCCAAGCAGATAACTGGGGGAGCAGAAGCTGCCTGGTGTTTGTTTGTTACAGGTTGAATTGTGTCATCCTCTCCACCCCCCACCCCTTCCACAAAAAAAAAGATCTGTTGTGACCTATTTGGAAATAGGGTCTTTGCTAATGTAATCAAGTTAAGATGAAGTCATTAGGATGTGCTCTAATGCAATGACGGATGCCTTTATAAGAAGAGGGAAATTTGGACACAGACGCTCAAGGAGAACACCATGTGGAGACACACATGGAGGGAAGATGGCCACGTGAAGATGGAGGCAGAGATTGAAGGGATGCTGCCACAGCCAAGGGACGTCTGGGCCACCAGAAGCTGAAAGAGGCAAAGGAAGAATCCTCCCCTAGAGGTTTCGGAGGGAGCATGGTCCTACTAACACCTTCATGTAGGACCTTTGGCTTCTGGTCGGGGAAGCAAGTGGAGGGGTCATTCAGAACCCAGTCAGTCTAGAGAAGGACTTGGATTTTCTTCTAGTGAAATGGGATTGTGGACAAAGGAGTGGCAAGATCTGACCTGTGTTTTCAGAGGTCTGTGTTGCCACTGTACCCAGAATAGACTGGGTGGCCACAAGGAGACACGTTAGGAGGGTTTTGCAGTGATCTTGGTAAAAGGGTCTGTGGTCACAGTGAAAGGGACAGGAAATGGCCAGACTCCCCAGTTACTTTGAGGATAGGATTTCCTGATGGATTGAATATGGGGTGTGAGAGGAAAAGAAGGCCAAGAATGAATGACATTTCCTGAGAATGACATAATAAGGACAGTAGCTCATCTGGGCCGACTTGGCACTGTTATCACTCAGGCAGCACCAAAAACCAAACCAACCAACAAACAAAAGACTACAGACACTGAAGAAGTAATTACCGTTGTTTACACCGCCCAAGTGAAGCTTTGAGCAACTTTAGACCTAACCCTAGGAAACCTGATTGGGCATAAGGGTGCTAATTTTTAAATAATTCTGATTTATTGAGAACTCATTGAAAAACCACCTTTTTTGTTACTTTTCATTTTTTCTGGAAAACAAAAGTGCAAACACATTGTTGTCCTTATATCTTTTCATGCCTTGATGAGGAAAATTCATCTCAAATGTACATGGTGACTTCTCTGAATTTAACAGAGAATGGTGAAATCTTTTCTGTCATTTTATTACAATGCTAATGAGGAAGTAAATCCAGATGTGCATGATTCAGTTAAGCTATAGGGCACCTGAATTCAGGAAACGGCTATGAGCCCCTCCTGCTGCTGCTGGGAAAGGTTTGGAGGGTACAGAGATAAGCAGGACGTGCCCCCGTTTGGGGGAGGGAAGGTGGAGAAGTAAATGCACAGAGACATGCAAGCAGGATGTATGAAGTATAAATAAAAATTGTGGTGGCCCCAGAGGAAGAAGTAATTCATTTTGAATTGAGATTTTTGGTTATGTTACATATTGGAGATGATATTTAAACTAGGTCTGAGAGTATGAGGTGCCTCGAGAGAGGCAAAGAATGGGGGAAGAGTATGTCAGGCTTTGGGGACACCTTGAGCAAAGGCAAAGAGGCTTGAGAATAAATTAAGTGTTCGAGGATGATCAGAGATCTGAACGGAAAATAAGTGAAAGGATGTGGTGGGGGAAGAGGCATGAGATGTGCCATACATGGTGGACAATGGTCTACCTGCTGGTGCCCTTTCTCGGAAGCTAACTCATGGGCTGGCCAGCAACCAATCAGGTGCTTGGTCCTGTGGTCTTGAACTAAGAGACTCAGAAGCTACAGCCTAGAGATGCTGGCATTGACCTTTGAGATGTCATGTGGCGTCAGAGCAGCCATGGCAAGCCAATAGTGGAGAGGGAGAGAGATAATGAAAGAAGGAAAAAAAGAAGCAGATATGAAAGATGCCAGGGTGGCCCTCATGCAGACAAGTTGTCTGACCATTTTCCAGTGCCTAGGAGGCCCACTTGTACTTCCTGCAGCTAGGTTTGATGCGATTGTCCTATGTTTTTGTAATGGATCCTTTTTTCACCTGAGATCATTTGAATGAGCTTTTGCTTCTTGCTACCAAATAATCCTTAAGACAGGCATCGTAAGGGTACTGAAGTGAGAAGAGGGGCATTGAATGCTGCACTTCAGAGTAAAGATTTTGTTTCTGTAAAATTCTCCCCATGCCTCTTCACAGTAGAAATCAGGGTGCCACCACCCATCCAGCCCCTTCCCCAAGTCCTCTCCACATCTGTTCCTTGCCTTGTCTCTCACAATAAGTGCTGTAGTTTCAGAAACTATGTCTGTAAGCTGAGCAACTCACCTGTTGGGCCTTGGAACCAATCAGACAAGTTTCTCCCAACATGAAAGTAACACAATTGGCCCTTATGGGCATTGGCAACCCACAATGCTACTGTACCACTTCACCCCTTTAATAATATATGGCCTCACCTTAATCACCCCAAATCATATGCCTTGCCAGTTTTTTTTCCCTCTCTTTAGATCAAAGCCTTCTAAATTTGCATGGCTTATCCTATCATCCAAAGTACCCACTTTAGATTTATACCTGTGAACTTGACATCCACAAGCTATTAGAATAAAAACCACTTGTAAGCAAAGATTTACAAGCAACAAGAAGATACATGTTGCATTTTTCTCTCAATGCATATATTATACTTATATTCTAATTTAAAATTAAGCCTTTCCATGATTAATTTTTGCTATAACGTGCTCATTGAAACAAATCAATCAACACAAAAGTGGTTTATAAGAAAATGAATAAACTTCTTTCCAGCTCTGCTCCCACAGCAACCACAAGAGAAAATCAGAGTTAAAGACTGGTGTGTATCTTTTCGTCACTAGGTTCACACAAACATATATTCACAATGTGGGATTTGCACCTTAAAAAAAACAATAGCGTCATATCATACAAAGCACTCTGCAAACTTTTTTTTCTCATAACAACATTATAAACATCTTCCCGGGCAATATACATAGATCAAACTTGTCTTCTTAATAGTTGTGTAATATTGCATTGCATGGATGAATCATAATTTATTCAGCTGTTCTCTATCAATAGACGTTGATATTTCATTTTCATAGTTTTGCTATCTTTCATACATCTATTCTTATTTACTGGGACATTTTATGTCTGTAGAATAGATTCAGAGTAATATGCTTTTTAAATAAAAATATGTTGCCGTTAAAGATTTATGACCACTGTAAAGTAAATTACTCATTTTTATCTTCTAGAAATAACTTCATTACATCTTTAAGCCTCATACTATATCATAGAGATTGGTAGCTAGGAGAAACTCACTTTTTTTCCTCGTTTGTTTTTTTTTTTTAACATCTTTATTGGAGTATAATTGCTTTACAATGGTGTGTTAGTTTCTGCTTTATAACCAAGTGAACCAGCTATACATATACAAATATCCCCATATCTCCTCCCTCTTGGGTCTCCCTCCCACCCTCCCTACCCCACCCCTCTAGGTGGTCACAAAGCACTGAGCTGATCTCCCTGTGCTATGTGGCTGCTTCCCACTAGCTATCTCTTTTACATTTGGTAGTGTATATATGTCCATGCCACTCTCTCACTTCGTCCCAGCTTACCCTTCCCCCTCCCTGTGTCCTCAAGTCCATTCTCTACGTCTGCGTCTTTATTCCTGTCCTGCCCCTAGGTTCTTCAGTACCCTTTTTTTTTTTTTTAGATTCCATATACATGTGTTAGCACATGGTATTTGTTTTTCTCTTTCTGACTTACTTCACTCTGTATGACAGACCCTAGGTCCATCCACCTCACTACAAATAACTCAATTTCGTTTCTTTTTATGGCTGAGTAATATTCCATTGTATATATGTGCCACATCTTCTTTGTCCATTCATCTGTCGATGGACACTTAGGTTGCTTCCATGTCCTGACTATTGTAAATAGTGCTGCAGTGAACATTGTGGTACATGACTCTTTTTGAATTATGGTTTTCTCAGGGTATATGCCCAGTAGTGGGATTGCTGGGTTGTATGTAGTTCTATTTTTAGTTTTTTAAGGAACCTCCATACTGTTCTCCATAGTGGCTGTATCAGTTTACATTCCCACCAACAGTGCAAGAGGGTTCCCTTTTCTCCACACCCTCTCCAGCATTTATTGTTTGTAGATTTTTTGATGATGGCCATTCTGACTGGTGTGAGGTGATAGCTCATTGTAGTTTTGATTTGCATTTCTCTAAGGATTAGTGAAGTTGAGCATCCTTTCATGTGTTTGTTGGCAATCTGTATATCTTCTTTGGAGAAATGTCTGTTTAGGTCTTCTGCCCATTTTTGGATTGGGTTGTTTGTTTTTTTGATATTGAGCTGCATGAGCTGCTTATAAATTTTGGAGATTAATCCATTGTCAGTTTCTTCATTGGCAAATATTTTCTCCCATTCTGAGGGTTGTCTTTTCATCTTGCTTATGTTTTCCTTTGCTATGCAAAAGCTTTGAAGTTTCTTTAGGTCCCATTTGTTTATTTTTGTTTTTATTTCCATTTCTCTAGGAGGTGGGTCAAAAAGGATCTTGCTGTGATTTAATACAGTGTTCTGCCTATGTTTTCCTCTAAGAGTTTTATAGTGTCTGGCCTTACATTTAAGTCTTTAATCCATTTTGAGTTTATTTTTGTGTATGGTGTTAGGGAGTGTTCTAATTTCATTATTTTACATGTAGCTGTCCAGTTTTCCCAGCACCGCTTATTGAAAAGGCTGTCTTTTCTCCATTGTATAGTCTTGCTGCCTTTATCAAAAATAAGGTGACCGTATGTGCGTGGGTTTACCTCTGGGCTTTCTATCCTGTTCCACTGATCTTTATTTCTGTTTTTGTGCCACTACCATACTGTCTTGATTACAGTAGCTTTGGAGTATAGTCTGAAGTCCAGGAGCCTGATTCCTCCGGATCCATTTTTTTCTCAATATTGCTTTGGCTATTCGGGGTCTTTTGTGTTTCCATACAAATTGTGAAATTTTTTGTTCTAGTTCTGTGAAAAATGCCATTGGTAGTTTGATAGGGATTGCATTGAATCTGTAGATTGCTTTGGGTAGTAGAGTCATTTTCACAATGTTGATTCTTCCAATCCAAGAACATGGTATATCTCTCCATCTATTTGTATCATCTTTAATTTCTTTCATCAGTGTCTTATAGTTTTCTGCATACAGGTCTTTTGTCTCCTTAGGTAGGTTTATTCCTAGGTATTTTATTCTTTTTGTTGCAGTGGTAAATGGGAGTGTTACCTTAATTTCTCTTGCAGAGTTTTCATCATTAGTGTATAGGAATGCAAGAGATTTTTGTGCATTAAAAGTGTATCCTGCTACTTTACCAAATTCATTGATCAGCTCTAGTAGCTTTCTGGTAGCATCCTTAGGATTCTCTATGTATAGTATCATGTCATCTGCAAACAGTGACAGCTTTACTTCTTCCTTTCCGATTTGGATTCCTTTTATTTCTTTTTCTTCTCTGATTGCTGTGGCTAAAACTTCCAAAAGTATGTTGAATAATAGTGGTGAGAGTGCACAATCTTGTCTTGTTCCTGATCTTAGAGGAAATGGTTTCAGTTTTTCACCATTGAGAACGTTGTTGGCTGTGGGTTTGTCATATATGACCTTTATTATGTTGAGGTAAGTTCCCTCTATGCCTACTTTCTGGAGGGTTTTTGTCATAAATGGGTGTTGAATTTTGTCGAAAGCTTTTTCTACATCTATTGAGACGATCATATGGTTTTTCTCCTTCAGTTTGTTAATATGGTTTATCACATTGATTGATTTGCATATATTGAAGAATCCTTGCATTCCTGGGATAAATCCTGTTTGATCATGGTGTATGATCCTTGTAATGTGTTGTTGGATTGTGTTTGCTAGTATTTTGTTGAGGATTTTTTCATCTATGTTCGTCAGTGATATTGGCCTGTAGTTTTCTTTCTTTGTGACATCTTTGTCTGGTTTTGGTATCAGGGTGACGGTAGCCTCGAGAAACTCACTTTTGAAAAATGTTTGCCTTTTCCACCGAGTGTTCACTGCTGCTCTGTGCTGTGTACTATGGCAGAATCAGCATCACAGTAACAACTATTTTTAAAAAAGAGTAGGCGTTCCCTCCTTCTGGAAATTCTCTCTCTGTGGGGGAATGAAGCTGAGATCCTTCACTGGATTTAAATGAGAGAAGCAAAGGAGGAGTCAGGGAGGAATATCCCTGTAATTTCTCCCACATCCCTCAACATAATAGGCCTTTTCTCCCAAACATGGGCCAAATGCAAAAGTGGGTTCTTTAAAAGTGTTCCTGCTTTTGCCAAGGATAACCAGAAGATGGTTTCTTTTAAAGGCCACCTAGTTCCTGGCATTTGCTAAATTAAGGTTCTAGCTTTAGCCACAGGGAATGAGCTAGCTTAGAAGAAAAAGGTGCAGCATCGTCAGATAAAGCCCAGCCTGGTACCAAACTCTTCACGGCCCCATCTAGGGTGAGGCTCCCAGCTCTTCAGACCCATCCTCACAGGCTGAAGGGGTCAGGCTAAAGCTAATGGGAGCTGCAGGATATTGCAAACCATATTGCACTGAAAAAAATTTAAACCCTCTCCTAACACCAAACCTAGCTAGGTAACTGCTGAAACCAGCTTTAGGAGATTACCCGCAGTGCTCCGTGGACACAGACACTTTCTGGAGCTATGTGGTCATCTTTTCTAAATGAGCCAAAAAGAAGACTGGGAAATTCTATCATTACTAAGTTTTTGGTGAAATATGTACAAGGATGAGAAATGAAGATGACACAGTGGTTACGATGGAAACTTCCTCCCTTCCTGTCTCCCAGCGATTCCCTTTCCAGGCACAGGGGTAGTAACATCAGGTTTGGTTCCCTGAATCCCTGCAGAGTGCAGCTGCCTTCCAGCACGTTGATGGCTGTTGACACCACACATGCACACACCATCCCTGGAAGCACATCTCCCAGCGATCTGTAGCAAATGCTGGGAACTAGACTGAGAACTTTTTCACCAGATACACTTGGTGTGATCATCTGTTGCCCTGCAGGTGCAGGAGGAAGTACACAAAGTACCACTTAGGTTTTAGGAGAAAAACCTAAGTAGAGAGGAGGGCAAGGAGGAAAAGAAGAGGTGAGACAGTTGGATACCGGAGACACAACAAGGCACTGACGATGGAACCCTGACCCTGACTAACTTCTACTCCAGGATGTGCCAGAGATGCTTTCTCCAGAAAGCCCTCCCTCTTACCCCGAGATAAGTTGGGGTCCCTCCAGCGCACCCATAGCACTGTCGTGCCATTCACTAGAGGACAAGGCCCGTGCCTTTTCTTGCCCACTCCAACATTCCAGCACCTGGAACCTGTCTGGCACAGAGGAGGTATGCATTGAGCCAGGGTACCAGAGAGGCAAATGAAGGGCTGAGGGAGGTGGTGCCAATGAGCACAAGAAGATACAAACAAAGTCCCCAAATGTAGGAATGTAGCACTGATGAGACACTTGACTTGTAAATCTTAGTTTTGTATATGTATCAGTCGGCAAAACAAAGCGATAGTATAAGATACACTTCTTAGGATAGGGCTTCAGAAAACTTCTGAAAGAGAGCTCTATGGGTTGGTTGGTTGGTTGGTTGGTTGGTTGGTTGGTTGGTTTTTACTACTATCGCCCCCAAAGAGTCAGAAATTTTGAACTCATATTTAATCTTGGCACTTCCGAACAAGCTAGCTTACTCGCTTTCTTCTCTTCTTTCTTTTCATCCTTTCTTTTTTCTTCCTTCCCTCCTTCTTTTTAATCTTTCCTTCCTGTCAAACATTTAATGAGAACCTACTATGTGCCAAGCACAATGAGACGTACCAAGGATATAGTAATGGAGAACATAGCCCCTGACCTAGAGGAAGTTTCAGTCTAATTTGTATTAGTGAGGATAGGCTGTCTTATGCTGAAGTTAATAAATACACCCTGAAACATCAGTGGCTTAGCACAGCAGAATTTCATTTCTCACTCCTACAAAGTCCTATGGCTTACTGGCCTAGGAGTCCTAGGCCAGTAAGACTCCTGTCCATCCAGTGACACAGGGATTCAGGCTCCCTCCGTATTGGAACACCACCATCTCACATGTGGCTTCCAGGGCCACAAGAAAGGAAGAACAAGCATGGAGGTAGAACACTGGTTTTTCAAGGCTTGGGTGCAAATTGGCCTATTAGTCCCACTTACAGGGTATTGGCCTGAAGTGGTCACATGCCCCAACCTAACTCCAGAGGAGGCTGGGAAATGTGGGGAGTGCATGGATTTTTACTGAGTATTAAATATCAGTGTGACACTAGCAGAGACACAGACAAGCAAACAATCATTTCTACACAGTGTGTTGGGGGCAGTGATCCAGGTATGCACAGGGCACCAGGGAAGCACAGATGAAGGACCTTCCCCTCAGCCTAGGAAGGAGCAGGTGAAGCCTTTCTGAGGAGATGATACTTTCCCTTCTCTTCAGCATGTTTTCATATCTACAGTGTTATTTTAGAGCATAGCTCTGCACTACACAAAGACCCGAAATTCAAATTATATTCTGTGTCATTTTAGAGATACATACTGAAATATACACAAATGAAATAATAAATTGTCTGGAATTTGCTTCAAAATTACTGGGGAATTGAGTAGGTGGGGGGAGAGCTGAAACAAAATAGGCCATTTATTAAAAAGTGGTGAAACTGGGTGATGAGTACATTAGGTTCTTTATACTATCCTTTCTACTTTTATTTATGTTTCAGATTTTCCATAATAATTTGTTTAATTACATAGCCATTGGGTAGATTACAAGTATAGAGTGTCTTGTTACAAACCACACTGATGTCACCTAAATTTTTTAATTTAAACAAGCTATTACTCTAGTTCCACTCCACCCTGGATCTCAAACCTCAGCTTCTCACTCCTTCTTTGCTGACTTGCTTTTATTCACATCTGCCTTGCTGTCTGCAGCCATTTCCACTTATACAGCTTGAGACTTGAAGCACTTTTTAGCTGAGGGAACTTAATTCACGAAGAGGCACCGACCCGTCCCATCATGCTTCCTTTACAAGAAAAAGCCCTTTTGATAAACTTCTGACAGCCTCTGCCTAGATTCAGTCTCAGTTAATTATGTTGATACAACCTAGTCGAAGAAAAGCAGCTCTAAAATTTCTGCACTGGCCCTAAATTTCAAGAGCTGGCAACTTCCTGTTCAGGAAAGTAAAGAAGTAGCCCCAGACTCAGCAAACTCTATGGCTTCCTCCACTTAACAAAAACCTGATTCATCTTTGTGCCCCTGACATCTAGCCCTGCACAGTCTGCCACAGACTGGGAGCTCAGGAAGTTCTTGGTGAGGAAATGTGTCTGGTCCCCTCAATACTCCACTTTCTCCAAGATATTCCGGAACAGCAGGGCGCTCACTGGGTCTACTTCTCTCTGTAACCACACTCGTCTGCTCACACTCAGCTACTTCAGCTGCTGCCAGACAGAGTCCCCATGTACACTCAGCCACCCACTTTCCTGTATTCCCACGTGGCCAGAACGTCACTCAGAGACACTCCCAGGTTGGTGCCACATTGTCTCTGGCTTTATACTCCACAGAAGGGCTTCTCTCCTTTCACAGGTTATTATTTTAACATCTCACTATTTTAGAAGCCTTCCATTTTAAAAATAGCCAATAGCCAGCCTCCTCCTACTACTGAAGCCCCATGGTCTACTGCTAACACGTTCTCACATTCCAGCGGCTCACTGGGAAGCAGGAGGCCAAGGAATTTCCTACACCTATGGCAAGGTTCTTGGCTCTGCACTTTTGGTGGCATTTCATATCTAGAAATACATCTGGAATCAGTCCAGTGCATTAAAGAAAGAGCTTTAGTCCTTATTTGTAACTTTGCTTTTCCCTCCTACTAGCCCCTAAGCACTTGGGCCAACTTGCTTCAATTCATTGCATTTTACAAAAAAAACAAGAATAAATATTTTGCTTCTAAGTTTTACTGGGAATGAGAAAGGAGTCAAATTATTCTTAACATATCTTTAAGAAAAAAAAATTTTAACCTTAGCAGAAAATGTACTTTTGTGAGTTTTCAAGAGATTTACATTTTTCTTTTTAGCTTGTCTTATTTTAAATGTTTTCCATAAGGATCGTGCATTATTTTGTAATTTTTTTTAAAGGTAATTATCTCTTTCTTTTAAAGAAGGTTTCTCAACCTTAGCGCTGTCGATATTTTGGACTTAATGATTCTTTGTCAGGGGTGCGGGGGCATGTCTACTGCACTGTAGGATATTTGGTGGTATCCCTGGCCTCTACCCACTAGATACCAGTAGCAGCCACACAGTTGTGACAATAACAAATGTCTCCAGACATTGCCAAATGCCACCTGTGGGGGAAGGAAGCCGAATCACTTTTTTACACATCTGTTTTAAAGTAAAGATTCGGGGTCTTGGAGGGGTTTGGGAGTCTATTTAGGTAAATGAGTATTCACTAAGGAAAATGTCATCAAGCTGCTAAGATTAAATACGTTAAGGATGACAAAGCATTTCTAAACAACAAATGTCGAACCACACACAGATTGCTAAAAGCCCGGCAAGACAGTCAGGGGTTAATGAAATGACCCACTGGGGACAAGCAGAACTGGTTGAGAAGCACCACCAGGGCCAGTTTTCTTACAGAAGGTGGAAAAACGTCAGAAGTAGTGGAACTGGGCTCCTGTGCTTACCAATTGGGTGCCATTGCTTCCCAGAGAAGGATAAGCTGGAGGGAGAGAAGAGGAGGCAGTTTTATTTGAGGGGTGCAATTTAAGCAGCAGCATGATAAAATTGGTATCATCAGAATGGAGTGCTTTGCTCTTAACCCAAGCTGAGCTGGAAACCCCTGTTATTCAACATCAACCTTTCTCAGACTCACCAGTCTGTTCTCCAGTCTCCAAATGCAGCACAGCTGTTGACTCAGCGTCTTCTGATGGCAAAAGCCCATCACAGTTTTCCCTGTACAGGGTCAGTGAAAGATGTTGCAAGGATGAGTTAGAAAGAGAAATTCATCCTCTGACTCTCACCCCAGCGGGGAGAAAGAGAGCAAGAGTATGTGCAGGCACCTTGAGAGACTGTCCAGGAAAGGAATGGAGTGTGGGAAGGGCAGAGCAGACAGTGGATGCCCCTAAGACAGAGAACAGGATAGAGTTTGGCCATTTTAGGAAGAGCAGATGGTACTGAATGCGAGTTTGTGTGCCCAGCGCACAGCGAGGCCAAACCAAAACCTCGGAGTTTGGAGCAGAAAAAGGTTTATCACAGGGCCATGCAAACCATGGGGTTTGCTCGTGCCCCCAAAACCCCAAGCTCGCTGAAGGATTTCAGGAAAACATTTTTAAAGGCAAGGTTGAGGGAGGGGCGTTGTTGGTTGTTGCAGACTTCTTGGTGTAGGAATCCTTTGTTCTTGTAGCTGTCCACGTAGGTAGGTCAGGTCACAGTGTTCCTGTAAACCTCCAACAAGACAAGTGTTATTCTCTGTTCTGCAACTGATTATATAAATGGAAAAGTGTTGTATGTACCCTGAAAGGTCAGAGCTTTGAGAATGGGCTGTCCTATGTATTTCAGGCTATAGGCAATATTCTTAACTCAAAGCAAAAGCAATAGAATACAAAGGTTAAAGTAAAAGAAACAGATCTAATATGGAGTCAGATTTATTCTTCTGTATTACACAGCCACTGGCCTCACCCTTGCAGCAGACTTCTGAGGCACCACCTCAGAAGTGTGTGCCTGGTTACCTGGCAACCTTACGGTAGCACCTGGAATTGAGCACTGGGGCTCCTCTGAGCTGCAGCAAAGGCCTCTGTACCCACCTAGTCCAGAAACAGTAAAGCTTCCTGTCTTTCAACAAGCATAGCAGTGGTGGCCAGCGTGGAGTAAAGATCTCCACATTTGGGGGCAACCTAGGATGAGTATTAGGAAAAACTGTGAAAGACTGAAATGGGCAAAGAACAGTTACTAGGTGTCATGTCTTTCATTACCTTTGAGCTATTTTACAATTCTGTACTTGTAGAAAACGAGTAGTAGTATGGATTGAATTGTGTTGCCTCAAAAGATACGTTGTAAGTCCTAACCCTCAATACCTCAGTGTCACTGCAGGTATTATTAGTTAAGATAAGGTCATACTGGAGTACGGTGGGCCCTTAATCTAATATGACTGATGGCCTTATAAAAAGAGAAAAGACATAGAGATAGAGACACATAAAGGGAGAACGACATGTTGTGTTGGAGGCGGAGATTGAAATGCTACAGCTGCAAGACATGGAATGCCAAGAATTGTCAGCAAACCATCAGAAGCTGGCGAAGACAAGAAGGATTCTCCCCTACAGCATCAGAGGGAGCTTGGTCCAGCCAACATCTTTTTTTTTTTTTTTTTTTTTGTGGTACGCGGGCCTCTCACTGCTGTGGCCTCTCCCGTTGCGGAGCACAGGCTCCGGACGCGCAGGCCCAGTGGCCACGGTCCACGGGCCCAGGCGCTCCGCGGCATGTGGGATCTTCCCGGACCGGGGCACAAACCCGCGTCCCCTGCATCGGCAGGCAGACTCCCAACCACTGCGCCACCAGGGAAGCCCCAGCCAACATCTTAATTTTGGACCTCTAACCTCCAGACTGTGAGACAATAAATTTCTTTAAGTCACCTAGTTTGTGGTACTTCTTATGCAGCCCTAGGAAACTAATATAGGTTGTAATGCAGATGACTCTTGTCCACTGAAATGCAAATGAATTTTGTCCAGTGAAACACAGCTGATTATCTCCCAGTGGATATTGACCAGTTTTATATCTATTTGTAAATCCATTTCAGCATTCCTGATGGCCTGTATCTGTGTGTGGTTTTTAAAATTCTCCTTTGAACCTGTGGTAACATCTGATTTCCTCATTAATTAATGAGTTAAATAAAATCTTCCACATTGTTCATTTTATGTTTACTGAATCATGATTTTACCTTTATTTAAAAACTCTCTTAACAAGGGGAAAGGCTCCTCAAAACGTTCCCAAGATGAAGCTTCTTTTTACCATGGTCACAGGCAGGCAGAGTCATTTAATTCCACTTAGAAAATAGGAGTAATGAGACAATGATTGCACCCAATGTAGAGGAATAGATTCAAACCCACAGCATGGAGAAATTGGGTCCAGTGGGCAGAGAGTTACCTGAAAGCCTAACTCAGAAGCTGTTGGTTTGTTTTATTTAGTTTTGATTCCCAAAGAACAGTTTCATTAGTTATTATTGGCCTTACTTTAAATCTGTCTTTTTCATCCAAAGCTTCATTAAATCTCCACTGGACCAGCCCCAGAGAGTCTTTGAGACTAAGCCCAGTTGCCATCCTCAAGGAACTCAGAACTAAGTGCTAAATACAATACCTGTCGCCAAGTGAGAATTCAGTGCTTATTGAAGATTTCCTCAAAAAGGGAGATGAAACATACATCACTAGCTATGGAGGACTGGTAAGTCAGGTTTTAATTATATTATTATACAACAATGTTACCAAGCAAGCAAAACATTTTATGAATCTCTGTGGGTAGAAATTCTATACATTATTTAAAAATCATAGTGCAGCTATGCAATAGAACATTTTACTAGAATAAAGAAACTAAACTGGAAATACATATGATTAGTAGTTTTTTTTAAAACAAGCCAGACAGGGCTTCCCTGGTGGCGCAGTGGTTGAGTCCGCCTGCCGATGCAGGGGACACGGGTTCGTGCCCCAGTCCGGGAAGATCCTACATGCCGCGGAGCAGCTGGGCCCATGGGCCATGGCCACTGAGCCTGCGCGTCCAGAGCCTATGCTCTGCAACGGGAGAGGCCACAACAGTGAGAGGCCGGCGTACTGCAAAAAAAAAAAAAAAAAAAAAAAAAACAAGCCAGACAGCAATTATATATTTGAAAAAGACTGTACCTTGTCTGAAAATGAAGAAACTATAGCAGGCCTAGGCAAAATTCTATTTCTATAATTTGTGTTTTCTTGCGTTTTCTTTAGTACTTTTCCTCCTCTCCCTCCTGAGGATACCCATAATGCTCAGCCTGTACCCTCAAAGGAGTCTTTGCTCCTACAGTCCATTATCCCTTTTTAAACAGCAGCTTTTAAATAATTGTTATAAAATAAACATGTAAATTCATGCTAAGGTGAGAATGACTAACAACACACAATGAATTATCACTTTGGGGGAATATTTACATTTTAGTGAGGATAATTTAATCCAGTAAGCACTTGGGAAATATCCTCCATGTCCAGCATTATGTTACTGCTGTGAGCTCTATGTGATAGAGTCTTGCTTCTGGCATAAGTGACCTAAAGTTAGGCTGAGTTTATAGCCTACTTGATCCTTCTGACCTAAACAAAACTCCGTCTTCTCCCCACAAGCAGCTCCTCATCCTCCATCTCAATAAATAATATCCAGCATCATTCAGGCACTCAAACCAAAAACCTAGGGTGGTGGTCATGATTCTTCCTGCGACTCACCCTCTACATCTAATCCATCAGTCAGTGTCTTCTCTGCCTCCAAAATATAGCCCAAGCCCATACATGTCTCTCCGTCTCCTAGCCTAAGCCACCATCATCTTATAACTGGGCTAGAAGTGTCCTTGCAACTGGTCCCTGATTCCCTGCTTGCCCCTCTACAATCTGTCCTCAGCAGCCGGAGCAGCCTCCTGAAAACGAAAATTATGTCATGGCACTTTCCTCTAATGACTTCCCATTGCACTGGACATAAAATCCAGACTTACTACCTGCACGATCAGGCCCCACCACCTCTCTGACCTCAGCTTCTGTCTTTGTTGCCCTTGCTAACTCTGCTCCAGCCACACTGTGTTACTTTCAGTTCTCTGAATAAGCCAAATGTGTCCTGCCTCAGAGCCTTTGCACTTGCTTTTCCCTTTGCCTGGAAAGACCTTACCTGGGCTTGCCACATGATTGGCTTCTTGTATCATTTAAGTGTCAGCCTAAATGTCGCCTCCTCAGAGAGTACCCTCATAATGTAAAGAGCCCCTCCTAACTGTGCTCTGCTGCACCACCTTTTTTAGTTACTCATCACACTTGGCACCATTTAGACCCCCTTGCTTGGTTATCCGTCTCCCCACATGCCCACTGTCCTATAAACTCCCACTAGAATGCCAGCTCTGTGCAAGCAAGGATGTTGCCTCTGTTGTTCCTTGTTACATCCCAGTTTATATCAAGCACAGAGAAAGTGCTCAATAAATACTCACTGAATGAAGAGGCGTGATAGAAGATTTGGGGGAGAAGTCCTTTGTGGCACCTTTTAAATTACACCTGTCTCTGCAGTCAGTTCCTTTAGTGGGCAAGCTCAGCCAGCCCTATGTGGAAGAGAGATTTCAATGATATCTTCCAAGTACAGGTAGTTTTAGAAACTACAAGGAAAGAAAATACAATAGACATAGTTCCAGGTAATAAACAGAAAGTCATGCAGGAAGTATTGTGCGAAAGGATGGTCATAGTCACCGTTCCGGATAGAGAAGGAAAGAAAAGCATCACCAGGGCCTCACTCAATTCAAGAAGAACATCAGGAACATCTGTTTTGGATGCTCCCAGAGAAAGAGATCAGAAAATAACCCTCAGGGGCTTCCCTGGTGGCGCAGTGGTTGAGAGTCCGCCTGCCGATGCAGGGGACATGGGTTCGTGCCCCGGTCTGGGAAGATCCCACATGCTGCGGAGTGGCTGGGCCCGTGAGCCATGGCCGCTGAGCCTGCGCGTCCGGAGCCTGTGCTCCGCAACAGGAGAGGCCACAACAGTGAGAGGCCCGTGTACCGCAAATAAAAAAAAAAAAAAAAGAAAAGAACCCTCAGGAGGTTTGGAGTTTGCTTTAACATTACTTATGAAAAGGACTAGAAAAGAGAGTGGTACAGATCAACTGGCCCAAACTCCCCCCATACAAAGACTATTCAAAACTCATTTGACTCATCTGACGACAGAGACAAATGTGATATCACATATGTGTGGAATCTACTAAAAAATGATACACATGAACTTTTTTACAAAACGGAAACAGACTCACAGATCTTAAAGTCAAATGTATGGTTACCAAAGGGGAAATGTGGAGGGAAGTGATAAATTAGGAGATTGGGATTAATGTATAAACACTACTATATATAAAATAGATAACTAACAACGACCTACCATACAGCACAGGGAACTCAATATTCTGTAATAACCTATATGGGAAACGAATCCGAAAAGAATGGGTGTGTGTGTGTGTGTGTGTGTGTGTGTGTATAACTGATCACTTTGCTGTATACCTGAAACTAACACAACATTGTAAATCAACTATACTCTAAAAAAGATGTTTAAAAAACTCATTTGGAAAAAAAAAAAAAACTCATTTGATTTGATGAGAGTTATATTGGGCTGCTAAGGTTGGCGGGGGAGCAGCTTAAAAATTGAACTTCATCCACAGGAAGCAAGAGAAAATGCCCCCCCAAAAGGTAAACAAGAATTAAAGAAGGTGATATGAAATGATCCTTTAAATGCCTCAAAGCGCCTAATAGCTTACATTGGAGTCAATGACGATTTGACTGCCACAGTGTAAAAAAGTTGCTCAGGAAGACATAAGAAAAGCAGGGCAACTCAGAATTTTCTGTTTTGGTCTAAGGAGGAAAGTAGTCGTATTTCCAAATAGTCTGGAAGAAGTATACAACTATTAACAATGACCACCATGACAAAGGACCAGGAATACTCTGGGAACCACAGTACAGTCCCCTTCCTCGCATTGCTGAGTGTGGAAGGGGTGGGACCTGAGCGCTTATGGGAGAGCCCATGGGCCTATGGTGCTATAGCCCCTGTGATCCAGTAGGAGATGAGTGAATGATTGGACTTGTTAACAGCCCTGAATGATCTGTGCTGCTTATGTCAACTTGAAAGGTATTAGACCAGATTCCCCACCAAAGGTTATTAAAAAGTATAGACAGAGGAGTGGCTCTGAATCAGGACACAGACTGTGCACATGGCGAAGTACATCTCTGGGCTGAGAGCTGAGGCACCGTGGAAGAACTAGGGACTTGGGCCAAATCCCAGTTCTGCCCCTTATTAACTCTGTGGCCTTGGGCAAATTCCTTAAGATGACCATGCCTCCAATTACTCATTTTTAAAATGGTGATAGTGATACTGACATCACAGGTTACAGTGAGATTAAAAGAAGTTTTATATATATGTTTATACGTGTGATAAGGCCTAGCACACAGCAGGAGTTTAGTAAATAGTAGTTCCCCCCTTCTCTCTTCCATCATGGGGATTTGGGCTGGACTCACTTTTAAATGTTCTGAAAGAGGCTGGTGATAAAAGCTCTTTTGGCTCCCTACATGCCAAACTCACAAATACACTGTAAAATGACTTCATGAGGCCATGGAAGGAGAAGAAAGGAATTAGATTATATCTAAAGAAGGCAGGAGTAGGCCATGAGAATTCATGCTGGGAGGGTTCCCCAAGGTGCCTGGTCACTGGCTGAGTCCAGCCGTGCACTGGCGGGTGAAGAACAACTTATTCCAAGGTCACAGTTCTGATCCAAAATAGTCATAACAGCAACATCTCTCATTAAATAGTGCTTTCTCTATGCCAGGCAGGATTCTCAGCACTTAACATATATTATCTCATTTAATCCTTACAACAATCCTACCAGACAGGAACTACTCTTATCTCCACTTTACAGATGAATAAACTGAGGCACAGAGAGGTTAAGTGACGTGTGCCTAAACCTACTCTGTTCCCAGTACCATTCTGTGACCTCTCCTAGCTGCTTGTTTTCTAGAACCTAGTTTAATAACAAATATTTCTAGAGAGCCCCACGCCTTAGAACACTTGTTCGAATTTGCAATATCCATTAAAATTTAAATGCTCATACCTTTGACCCAGCAATTGCTTTCCTAGGAATATGGCAGTAATCACTCAAATATGTAAAAATACCATAACACAAAGTTATTCGTTGCAGCTTTGTTTCAAAAAGTTAAAAATTGGAAACAAGCTAGAATAAAACATTGGAAACAAGCTAAAATGACTACCACTATGAAATGGACTAAAGTATGGGGCACCCATGCAGTTAGGATCCTATGGAGGCATGAAAAAGAATGTGGTAGGTAGCCCTCTAGGCACTGACCTGGAAAGATGTCACAGTGTATGAAGTGAATGAAACAAGAGAAAATATAGCATGTAGAATGATCTTGCTTTTTCAGTTGTATTACATGTTATTAGCCAGAGAGGGAGGAAAAAATCTGGAGTATAACCAAGCTAGCCCCAGTGGTTATTTCTAGAAATTTTGCTTTCCATTACATATTCCTTTTATATATATTTTTTTACAATGAGAATGTATTGATTTTTTATATTAGAGGAAATAGAGACTTGTATCTTTAGGCCTGTACTTTGTCTCATTTGATCCTGTGGCTACCCTGGGAGGTACATAAAACAGAAGAAACTGAGGCTCAGAGAGGCAAAATGACTTGCCCAAGGTCACCTAGCTGTCAGAGGAATGTCCCAGTCATCCATTCCGGTGTACCTTACCCAGCAGTCAGTGCTACAGTATTGTACTATTTAATACATCCTTGAATTACACCTTTAGCAGTAGCACTAGCCCACCCTTGTACAGAGTCATGCTGCAGCTTTACCTGGAAAACTGCATAAGATTTCTGTGGTTACACCTCAAGGAAGATGTAAAAGAGTTGGAGACCAATCAGAGAGGAGAAACCAAAACAGTACGATTTCTATACAATAGAGAAGGCTAATGGATGTTAGCCAAGAGTGTCTAAGACTGAAGTTTAGAAACCGTGAAAGAAACAGATGTACAGATCAGCAATCTGTTCTCCAAATCCCAAAACTCTGAAGTATGAAGATGTGATTTAATGTTTCAAAATACTAGCTTTTGGTTCAATACAAGGTAAATACTATCTGCAGAAAACATTACACCAAAGCTGACATAAAATGAGAGTAAAAGTAATAGACATTTATATCAATTCATAAATTATAGCTCAATAACTGTGTAACCTGGGAATCCAGGGCCAGGCCTGACCTGCCACAAAATATCCCACAGAGTCAAGGAAGACAGAATTTGGGGCTGTGGGCCACTGGCGTGACTCAGTGCCACGTTTATGATTATCATTTTATTCCTTTTTCATTCCCTGAGAGCCATGAGACATCTTTTCTAATATTTTAAATCATGTGCTTTGGGTTTAGATTTCTTTCTTCAAAATAGATTAAGCTATTTGAATTTGCTTTCGTGTCACTGCTTCAGACAACATCTTATTTTACCCATCATATTGCCAATTGCTCTCGTATTTGGCATTCAGCAAATCTCTTGACCTTCAGTTGTTTTCCTCTTGGATATTTTCATTTAATAATTGTATTTTCAAAAGTTACTTTCAAAATTGAGCACATCAGAGTTAACAATATCATCATTCTAAAGATTCAGGCCACACTTTATTTTACATCCAGTTTTTGTTTGTTTAAAGATAATCTAGTCTTACTTAAATCCACATATCCAAAACCATGCCTGGAGGCTTCCCTGGTGGCGCAGTGGTTAAGAATCCACCTACCAATGGAGGGGACCCGGGTTCGAGCCCTGGTCCAGGAAGATCCCACATGCTGCAGAGCAGCTAAGCCCGTGCACCACAACTACTGAAGCCCATGTGCCTAGAGCTCGTGCTCCACAATAAGAGAAGCCACCGCAGTGAGAAGCCCACACACTGCAATGAAGAGTAGCCCCTGCTTGCCGCAACTAGAGAAAGCCCACGTGCAACAACGAAGACCCAATGCAGCCAAAAATAAATTTTAAAAAACAAAAACAAACCAAAAGCCATGCCTGAAATTGTCATCTACTAAATAATTATATCCTGAATTTACTAATATAATTAAATATTCAGACATAGTATATAAGTATCATTATATTAGTAAACTATATGGAGATATCTTTGGGGAGGTCATAAAGAGGGCACAAACCCATCACTGACCCCTCTCCCCACAGCCCCTCAAAATGTTACCCTGTTATTTCAATGTATAGAAATAGAACAAAACACTATACATTTTAAGACTTCTTTTCTTGTTTGATTCTGTACAAATTCTTAATATACAGTTTCTTAAACTAAAATTTTGTCTGTCACCTTGGTTATAGCACCCAAGAAGAACCAGCACCTCTAGGTGCTGGAGTCCAAGCTGTCCTTGCATTCTGTGTTCCCATTACTCCATGCTTTCCATACTCTAGATAAAGTGCAGTGAACAGGGCTTCCCTGGTGGCACAGTGGTTAAGAATCCGCCTGCCAAGGCAGGGGACATGGGTTTGAGCCCTGGTCCGGGAAGATCCCACATGCCGCGGAGCAACTAAGCCCGTGCATCACAACTACTGAGCCTGCACTCTAGAGCCCGCGAGTCACAACTACTGAAGCCTCGTGCCACAGCTACTGAAGCCTGCGTGCCGAAAGCCCATGCTCCGCAACAAGAGAAGCCATCGCAGTGAGAAACCTGCGCACCACAACAAAGAGTAGCCCTCGCTTGCCGCAACTGGAGAAAGCCCACATGCAGCAATGAAGACCCAACACAGCCAAAAATAAAAAAAAAAAAAATTTTAAGTACCTATCTTTCATGCTTTTTGCCAAAATTAAAAATAATATGCACAGCTCCTACCATGGTACTTGGCACAAAGCAGATGATAAATAGGTGATAGAATGAGATGGATAACGATTTTTTATTCTTAAAAAGAGTCTCCATGGGCTTCCCTGGTGGTGCAGTGGTTGAGAGTACGCCTGCCGATGCAGGGGACACGGGTTCATGCCCCCGTCCGGGAAGATCCCAAATGCCGCGGAGCGGCTAGGCCTGTGAGCCATGACCACTGAGCCTGCGCGTCCGGAGCCTGTGCTCCGCAACGAGAGAGGCCACAACAGTGAGAGGCCCGCGTACCGCAAAAAAAAAAAAAAAAAAAAGAGTCTCCTTATAAACAATATGAAGCGTACACAAAAGTGTAGAAAGATAGGTAGATGATAAATAGATATACACACATATACAGTATACATATAAACTCTAATGGCCCTGTGTCTGTTTTTGTATGACTCACAGGCTAATGGCTTTACATTTTTTAATGGTTGAAAAAAATCTAAAGAATAATATCTCATCACATTTAAAAATTATATATAAGTTAAGTTTATGTCCCTAAGTAAAGTTTTATTGGAAGATAGTCATGCACATTCGATGAGCATGACTACAGTGGTAGTTGTGACAGGGATTATACAGCCCTCAAAGTCTAAAATATCTACTATCTGGCCCTGGAAAATTGGAAGTGTGTAGACCTCTGACTTAAGAAATGGAAAGATGCCATTATCTTTGAAGCTTTGGGGTATCCATCCCTCCTGATTGCCTCTCCCTCCCTCCTTCCTTCCCCACAAAGAGGTCACCTTTCCTGAATCATGTCTTGTTACTTTGTTTTCATTTTCAGTTTTAATGTCTGTTTGCTAAACAAAATATCACTTGGTTTTGCCTGTTTTTGACCTTTGATGAAAGAATTCATGCTTGCCTTTTTTCTCTCTTGCTGTGACTTTCCATTTTTCACTCAATAATGTTTTTGAGATGCATCCATATTGACCTGTGTAGCTGTAGTTCATTCATTCCATTCCACTGCCAAATAGTCTTCTATTGTATGAGTATACCACAGCTTAAGTGTTTATCCATTACCCTATTGGTGGTCATTTGAATTGTTTCCAGATCTTTGCTGTGAACATTCTTCTGCATGGCTTCTAGTGCACAGGTGCAAGAGTTTCTCAGGATTTATCTAGGAGTAGAATTCCTGGGTATGCAAACTTAGGTAATGGCAACATGTTTTCTGAAGTAGTTGTACCAATCTGTTCTCTCATCCGTATATCAGAGTCCCCATTGTGCTGCCACACTAAACATTGTGAGACTTTCAAATTTTTGCTAACTTGGTGGATGTAAATAGTATCTCACTGTGGATGTAATTTCCATCTCACTGATTATTAAGAAGGTTAAACATCTGTTTATACTTCTTCTATAGAATTCCTATTTGTGTCCTGTACCTATTTTTCTATTTGCAATTTAACTTTTTCTGTTTTCCTCTTAGGCACACAGTGTATATTCTAGATGCTAACCTTTTGTCAGTTGTATGTGTACAAATATCTTCTCCCAATTTGTGACATATATTTCCAATCTTTTTATAGAATCTTTTTTTTTCTTTTTTTTTTTTTTGCAGTACACGGGCCTCTCACTGTTGCGGCCTCTCCCATTGCGGAGCACAGGCTCCAGATGCGCAGGCTCAGCGGCCATGGCTCCGCGGCATGTGGGATCTTCCCGGACCGGGGCACAAACCCGTGTCCCCTGCATCAGCAGGCGGACTCTCAACCACTGCGCCACCAGGGAAGCCCTATAGAATCTTTTGATGTGCATAAGTTCTTAATTTCAGTGGAGTAAAATGCATTCATCTTTTCCATCATGGCATGCTTTTTTAGTCAAAACTCCTGATGCATCTTTTGTAATTGGTAAGCCATTCCTTTTCCCGCAGCCTATGTACCATCAAGGTTAAGGCATGAGGTTTAGTGTCCCAGGGAAGAAAAGGGCAAGTCCCATTTAGAGTAAAGAAGGAAAGCAGAAGGAAATGATATAAGGACATAAGGGAAGGTTCCCACCAGGCAGAATGAGGAACCTGAAGTCCTTCCGGAAGTGATGATAATAGAGATTTGGAAAGAAACAGGTAAAGAAAAGACTGTACCTGAATCTCTCAAAGACTAAGCACTGCCTCTCCCGGACCTCACACTGGCCATAATGTTATTGTACAGAATAAGAGGAAAGCTGAAAGTAGATGGGGCTTGTGGGAGAAAGCCACTTCACAGGGTATCCCTTTGCCAAAATGGGGCAGAAGGCATCCTGAGCCTCTCCTGGCTTCCTCGTAGCCTGATAGGAATTCATATGATACAGTGGGCTCTCCACTGGTTGACACAGAAGCTAGTTGACCACTGAGCACCAAAAGGACTGCCATAGTGCTGGCATGGCTGGTGTCAAAGTGATCCATAGCAGAGACCACAGAATAGACACTCCAGGCCAGTATCTGATGGAGAACAAGGAAGAGAATCAGAGTATCTGCAGAGCCAGCTAGGGCCAGTGTGACGCTTAGTCAGCGAAAAGTCTACCAGCTCGTGATCAAGCTGAGATTGGCCGTGAGTTATGTCAGCTGCAGACTTCAACATCCTGCAGATGCCAGCAGGATGCCGGGCAACAAGGTGGAATAATGTGCAATTCTGAGGAGGCCAGTGCAGGTGCAGACAACAGCACAGGACCATCACATGAACTAGCCATTTTCCCCAGTGGCCATGAGACACATAAGCCTTCCCTATACCTGACACAGTTTTGGAGAGAGAAGGGAGGAAAGCTTTGAAGAGAGAGAAACAGCTCTGACAAGGGAATTGATTCTTGAATTTGACTGACTAAAGACCAAGCCGACATAAAGAGTTATGTTTCATTAGCAAGTTTAAGGAACTCCTCACCCATGCACACAGCCATCAGCAAGATGGGACCCTGAGACTGAGATGAGGGCAGTTAGAGAAAACAATAGAAAGCTACTTTTTCAAAAAAGAAAAAGAAAAAAAAAGCTACTTTTTCTTTTCTACACATTTGAGAGCTACGATGTACAATTCTTCTCCGCTTCAGTGATTATTAGTATTATTATTGTGGTCCTTATTGTTTATGGGCCATCCAAACATGCAAAAAAAGATTACAGTGCAGTCTAAATACAGTTATAGAGCTATGTACTATATACACAGAGTCCACAGAGGAGGTGGAAATTAGCTACATATCTTAGTTTTCTATTGTTGTGCAACAATATTACCACAAACTAAGCAGGTTAAAACACACATTTATTATCTCAGAGGTTCTGTAGGTCAGGAGTCAGGACATGGCTTAATTGGGTCCTCTCTAAGGCTTCAATCAAGGTATTGGCCAGGGATGGATCCTCATTCAAACATTCAACTGGGGAAGGATCTGTGTCTAAGCTTATGTGGTTGACGGCAGCATTCCATTCCTTGTTGGGTGTTGGACTGAGGGCTTCGAATCCTTTTAGGCTGTCAGCCAGAGGCGGCCCTCAGTTCCTCACCACACACACCTCCCCAGCATGGCTGCTTACTTCCTCAAAGCCAGCAAGGGAGATGTGACAAATCTTATGTAACATCATGCAAGTGACTTCCCATCACCTTTGCTGTATTTTATTTGGTTAATCAAGTCACAGGATCTTCCTACACTCAAGGGGAAGGAATTTCAGAAGGGCATAGACACCAGGAGACAGGATCGGGGGAGCTACCTTAGAGTCTGTCTGCCATACTACAAGGCGAGTGGGTGGGAGAGATCATGCTAGATGTAACCTCTCAGAGGAGACACAATGTGAGCTGGCTTTTGAAGAAGGGTAAGGGCCCAGAAATTGCTTGGCAGCCCCAGAACCTAGCAGTATCTAGCCCCAGAGGAGACAACAATAAACGTTTGTGAACGAATATCGACATCAGGAGAAAAGCCTGGTCACCCCGGTAAGAAAGAAGACTGTGTTCTACATAGGACAAAAGCAAGAAAAATATTTGTTAACTGTCATCTCAATAGCAATAAGCACCATTAAAGACTTTCCAAAGGTTTTAAAATAGGAGGGGCCACTGCATTAATGGCTCAGCAAGCCTCACCAGGAAAGTGCAATGAACGTCAAGGGCACTAAAAGGACGGGAGATGATCTAATGCAGGAAGCTCCCCAAATACTATATTTATACAAATGATAAATAGGTTTCAAGAAAGGGGAAACCAACTAATATTGATGACTAGAGAAATAAATAATACTACAACTTCCCACTGCAGTAGCATCTTTCATCTGGGATCCTAAAAAGCTTTAAGAGTAATTAAATTCGGGTGCTGCATAAAAGTACATCCATTTTTTAAAACAAAAATATGGATTGTATGCCCGTAATCCGAATTAGCACATAACGCTCTCGAAGATAACAAAGTGCAACCTGGACGGCAGTTTATTTTGAAGAATGTTTTGTAATTGTTTCCAAGTTTCTAAATTCATAATTAGCTGAGTCTAAAGAAGTGCAGGGTGTGGCCACATTTTTTTCTGCACATCCAAAAGGAGGCATCAGTTTTAGCTCAGGCAGAGTATGGAGGAACTGATGGTTAGAAATATTCCAGGTGGAAAACTGCCCTGCTTGACAGGAAGCAGCCTGCTGGTGGAGAGGAGGCTTCAGCAAAGCTGCATAGAAGTAGTAGTTACAGGTTTACCAGGGGGCGAGCCCAAGTTGGTCTGTTACTCTACACCTAAGAAGCATATTTTGGAAGAATTCAGGCATGACAATGACTCATGGCGGCACAACTGATGGACAATGAAAGCAAGTGGGTATTCTCATAAATGTAGAAATAATCAGACTTGTGCAATAGTCATGTTGTTTGGTGGTGTCTAAAGTCTACTGGCAATCAGCAAAGTTGGCTGTTTCCATTTTCCAGCAAATAGTTAGGAAGATTCTGGAGGGATTCCAAATACATGAAATGGGTACAAAACCATATGGACCGGGGAACAGCTGAGTTACTGTTATGTTGAAGTGTGGTCACAGCTTGATTTATTTGAGAATATTGATACCAGTCATTGAAGGTGGACAGTAACCTCGAGCTCTCTGTAAAGTCATGCTTTACATTTGAAGATAACACTAATGGCATTTGTAAAGCATCTGGTATGTGTCTAACCCTTCTTGGCTTTGAAGTATTATTATTCAAGTGCTCCTGTGTCTTAAAAGCTCTATGTTTATCATGTCATTTCTACATCCAAAACATGTAAGTCCAGTTTTAGTTGTGTTGGAGCAAGCCCTGTTCCTGGCTGGTGATCCCAGTATGCTTCAGTATTTTGCCATCCTACCATTTTATGTAAAATGAGGTTCCCGGGGCAATGTTGAATCCACTCAAAACCTGGGGTTTCTTTGGGAAGTCTCTCAGGGAAGCTGACACCCCTGCTGGGATGCTTAGTGGTTGAGACAGGCAGTTTCATTCCCCCAAACGCAAGTATAATTCACTCCCTTCCATTTTCTACTTTTCTTTCAAAAGATGTCCATCAGTTTTGCTGTTTCGGCAACGGGAGGTGGAGACAGCTTTCAGTCCCCAGTTTTCCAGATGATAGCACAGGCCATCATGTAAATAAGTGGTACAAAAGCATAGAGCACCTGGACCATCATTCTGTTCAGAACAGAGCTCTGCCACCTCTGTAAAAAGGCCCATCATCTTATGAGCTTGAGTGACAACTGTCCTTGTATATAAAGAGGATATGAAAGGATTAGGAAAATAGACACCATTTATTCGTTCACTCCTACCAGAAGAAATGGCTTCTGAGAGTGAACTAAAATAATCTGAAGAAATACTACTAAAGGTTAGACAGGGAGACAGTTATGACTGGGGCAAGATACTAAGTGAAGTTTCAGTCAAGTCCCAGATTTGATTTATCAATGTGGAGTTCTGGATGGGCATCTGATACAGAAAGACAGAGGACCATAGCTTCAGAACCTGTTACGGATCTGGACTTAGCCCTAGGGCCATGCCTGTCTCCAAAGTGTTCAAGCCCTATTTGTTCTATAAGATCCACCTGCCACTGACACCGTCACGAGGTTTCTCATCTATGAGTAGTCCACCTTTCTCTGAACTCCAACAGTTTATATGTACCTCCTTTGAGACACTCATCCCTATGTCCATTCTATTTTAGCAGTTTATGCACATGTCGTATCTTCTTTCCAATTAACATGAGGCCCCAGCACTGTGCCTTACACATAGTAGGTGCTCAGTAAATACCTTGGAATGAATTAACTTTTTGATACTGACTAAAATACACTGGCCTTTCATCCCACCACCTCCAGTTCTAACTTATGAGGTGACACCTTTGTGCTTGGGAGAGCTGCCACACTGCTAAATACTTTTGGATATATTGTGATGTTCTTTCTGGAGACCAGATATACCCAGGTTTCAGCCCAATTTCAGTTTTTAGAAATGGGATCAAGACCACACTTTCCAGAAATAGATGAGTCTCGGTCACAGCCACTGGTATCCTGCTTTGTAATGATCTTAAGCCTCTTTCAGGTGTGCCTATTCTACATGCACAATTTCATAAGCTCTCCAAGGACAGCATTGTGTCTATTTTGTTGGTGTAATTGTTGCTCACACATACTGCCTTCCTGGTAAGGATCTCTGCCCACACTAGGCAAACACTATCAGTTGACAAAGAATATCATTTTATTTCAACACAGTTAGACATAAAGCACTCCATTCCAAGAAATCCCTTGAAACAATAGCTGCTGAGTTAGTTCGTCAGACTCAACACACACACCTTTACCTGCGTCCTCAGTCCATACAAGTCATAGGGTTCATTTCCCCCCTGCCTAGAGTCAACAGTTTCAATCATTTTTTTTCCAGAAAGGAAAAAAAAGACACACACACACACACACACACGCAAAAATTGGTTTTCCATTTGCAAGCTGAAGATGGCAATGAGGGGATTTTCTTTGTTAAAAATAACCTGATACGGCTTCCCTGGTGGCGCGGTGGTTGAGAGTCCGCCTGCCGATGCAGGGGACACGGGTTCGTGCCCTAGTCTGGGAAGATCCCACATGCCGCGGAGCGGCTGGGCCCGTGAGCCATGGCCGCTGAGCCTGCACGTCCGGAGCCTGTGCTCCGCAACGGGAGAGGCCACAACAGTGAGAGAGGCACGCGTACTGCAGAAAAAACAAAACAAAACAAAAAACCTGATAGGCAACTTTCTCCATCTAGGTAAGCTATCCATTCCCATGAGTTCTTTGCTCCTTCCTCTACAAGAATCCATTTACTCTGGTTCATTTATAGAAGGTTGCTGTGGTTTTTCCAGGAAACTGCTGCCTGACAGAAGAGGTGAATTTTCTTGTGTACAAAATTAAGGACGATTTCTACAGAAACAGACATAAGAGTCTATTAGCCATATTAATATCTTTATGATACCTGGGCTTTCCCAACAACAGTTAAGTGTTGCCAAACTAGCTTTACTTTGTGTTGGCAGAGCACACATCATAATATATAGTTCTTCTTGTCTTGGCAATAAGGCTGGCGCTCTCCTGCCAGAATCGACTCTAAAGGAAATGGCCAAGAGACAATAAGCCCATTCAAGTGCATTAGCAGTGTCTCCAGTGGGGATTTTTCAATTTTTAAATTGATACAAACTTTAAAACCACCCTATTTTAAGTAGGGGAAGATTTTTTTCCCAAAAGAAGATGTTAATATTTACCAATATATTTCTGACATCTGTTTTCAACAAGATATATTATATTGCCAGCTTATTGGGGCGAAGGTGGCTAGAAAAAAGAGAGAGAGAGGCATCTCCCTTTCAAAAGGATATAAATGCATGTTGTAATTGATTGGCTTCATTCAGTCAGCAGTTTAATTTGTGGGGCTTAAGCACTTACATAAACTTACATTACTGCTAAGCTATTGTCCCCCTGGTTACACACATTTTGTTTATGACAACAACATGTCTGTGAGTGAATTAAAAATTATAATTTCTAGCAGCAAACCGTATACCCTTCAAAAACCAAACCAAAAAATCCTTGAAGAACCACCTATAAAAAGAAAAAACCTGTTTGCTAACACAAAGTTTAATATTTACCAGAGTTGGAAAAATCCTACTTAGAGGGAAAAAAAAAAGGAAGAGATGAGTATTTCTGGTTGCATGAGGCTGTAGAATTTCAGGTAAACTCACCAGGTACTTGTAGACTATACTGAATTCTAGAGAGAGTCGAAGAGCCCCCTGCTGGCTGAAAAAGGAAGAGCCATGAATGGGCACCAGGGCAGTCATTTTGAGACATCCCCGTTTTCCCGTTTCATTCATGCAGCAAATATGTGTTGAGGCTTGCTATGTGCCAGACACTGTCCTAGGCTCTGGGCATAACGTGTTAAACAAGACAGACAAAGTCTTTTCCTTCTTGGAGCCCTTACATTGTACAAGGGGAGACAGAAAACAAATAAATATGCAATATCATGTCAAGTAGGGATAAATACTATCAGAAGAGCTGTGAGTTACAACACAGCAGGGAGAGGAAGTAGAGAGTGATGGGAGGAGGATGCTATTTTGGACAGAAGACTGAACATCTGAACTGAATGAAGCTAAGGAGGAAGTGGGAGGAAGATCTGTGGGAGGAGCATTCCAGACAAGGCGCCAAGCGAGGTGGGCTGCTCTGGGCCTGTTAGCAATCCAGCCAGAAGGCCACGCGGCTAGCGAGTGGGTTAGGAGACGAGCCCAATGATACAGAACCTTGCATGGTAGGAAATTTGGATTTCACAGGAATCCACTGCAGAGTGTTGAACAGAGAATTAAGTGAATCTGCTTCTCACTTTAAATAGGTCATTCTGTGTACAACAAGGAGAATTAACTGCACCTGTGAAATCTGAGCAGCCCATTAGGAGGCTATTTACATGCTATTTCAAACAATTCAATCCATGAATTTTACCAGATTCCTGCTATTCACAATGAGGTTCAAAGAATAAGAGATGATCTCTGCCCTCAGAGAGCTTTCAACCAACTTGGGGAAGTACGATAGACACATATTAAATTAAATTCACAAGAGCTAGGAGGCAGTGAGTGTTTGCTGAGTGGTGTAGGCAAAAATGATGATGATGAAGATGATGAAGCTCATACCCTCAGCAGCCAAGCACCAGCTTGAGGCAGTTTAGCCTAATGGGTAAGAGCACAAGCCCTGGAGCTGGGCTGCTGGAGTTCTTAATGCTGGCGTTACCACTTACTAGCTGTGTGACCTCGGGCATGTTACTAACTTCTCTGTTCTTCAGTTTTCTCATCTGTAGAATGGGTCTAATAATGGTCCCTATTTCATAGGATTGTTACAAGAAATAAATATCTTAATGTTATGTATAAAGTGCTTAGATCAATGCCAGGCACTTTATAAATGCTACATAAATGAAAGTAATGTCTTTAAAATCACACTTTTATTATCTTTATTGCTGCAGTAGTCCAGCTGTGATGTGATGACTTGAACAAATATCAGCTGTGGCAATGGAATAAAAAGGGGCAGCTAGTTTAATGACAATAAGATGGTAAATGAGCTGTATGAAGGGGTTCAAAACGAGTGTAGATTTCAAGCATGACAATTAGGAAAAGAGTAAAATGGGGAGAAAATGAGAAGTCAGAAAGGGGAATTGGTTTGAGAGACAGGCACGTTTGATTTGAGGCATGCTGAGTTTGAAGTGGACAGGCAATTAGGGCTGCCAGACTGGAGCTCAGGAGAGAGACAAGGGCATCCAGATGGGTTTGGAATCCCTTGCTATGAGTGACATAACCAAGAGAGAAGGGGCTGAAAGAAGAGCTCTAAGAAGGAATCTCAGGAGACATGAGCATAGTTACGGATAGGAAAGAGGCCAGTGAAAGAGAGGGAAGAATTAGAAGGCTAGCAAGAGAAGCGAATTATTGAGAAAGACGGAGAAGCTACTGCCAAATGCTACTACAAGGTAACGAATGACTAAATATGCCTTTGGATGAAGTTATTGATAGAGTCTTGGAAACGCGCAGGTCAGCCTGAAGGCATCTGTTAAGTGTCAGTCAGGAATGCTGTGCCACCCAGTTTCCCCTTCAGGACCCAAGGTTTTATTCCCCAGAGAAAGTTGCAGGCTGCCAGCTGCCAGCTGCCTCGCTGAGGAAAGCCATCTTGTCTAAGGTCATGCCCCTTCCTGGGGCAGCTGACTGGTTGACCTGGAGTTATGAAGACCCAGTCCTTTCACACAAATATGGACAACTCAGAAGAGTCATCCCAGCTTCAGAGCTCGCCATGGAATCAGCTGAGACCAGCGTTGGGACTGCATCGTAGCCCAGCCTCTCCCTCACCCAGTCTTCCTGCCTTCCCTTCCCCACACAGGTGTTGTTGCTGGGAGCACCCCCAGTAAACTTCCCACAAGCTGCTCTCCATCTCACAGTCTGCTTCCCTGGGAACCCAACAGCTGCACTGTATTATGAAAGCCAGTAAAAATTAAAAAAGGAAGAGTTGGACACAAGGAAATCAGTATGTAAATAGTATTTAACAGATGAATGAAAATAGTTTCTAATAAATAGAAATTCTGAAATTTAAAGGAGTTAAATCTGAGGAAAGTTAGTAGGAATGGGCTTTTCTCCAGAACCCCAAACCCATCCAACTTGCAAAAATGAGATGGTACCATTTGCCTTTGGTGAGAACAAAGTGCTGGGTTTCATAACCCGATTGATGGTGCTGTCACACGTACAACCTCACAATCTCTTTTCATCTCCACACCCTTGTCACTTTGCTGCCATCTGGAGAGAGGATTAATTTCATTTGTCCCCCAAGGAGATTAATGTATCGCATTGGATTCCCACACACAGAGGGATACCACTCCCCAACCCGCCAGCACTAATCTGGCTTCAGCAACTGCTGAAAGACTTCCCTGCCCTCATCCACCGTCAGGAATACAGTGATCTTCGAAAGTCACCATCATTCTCTTCATAGCTGGGGAACATGGATGGGGTGCAAAAGCCCTTCCTGCTGCTCCCAAGAAAGAAGAACCTCTGAGAATCCTGAGACACTGTCGATGTTACGCCTTGCAAAGTTCCCTCTCGTATCGGGCTGTTCCACTAGACTTCCTAGGGCTGAGAGATCTCTCCGTGAGCCTAGTGGGTCTTCCCAGAAAACAATGGGGGTGGGGGCTAGGAGAGTAAATTACCCTTCTTATGTAAGAGAATGTGCTTTCACACAACTGGGTACACTGTCCAACCTCAGAGATGCTGCGAAAGGCTGCGATCGAGCCTGTTTGCTCCCCACTGTACCCCCGAGAACCCAGCGAGATGCTTAAACACATAGTAGGTGTTGACTGAATGAATGAATGAAAAACTGGTGAAGGTGAATTACGAATAAAGTAAACAAAATAACCAGCAAATGTAGATTATAAAGGCTGCCAAAGACAGCTTGCCTGCATGTAAATCCTGACTAAATTGGGCCCCTTCCTATCACCTCAGTGTACATCAGTCCCTATAGCTCTCTCAGCGATCCAGTTGCCCTTGGTAGATACTTAATAAAAACCCTTTGGACTGAGTTAAATTACAATGAGACCTTATTAGTGGGGTCCCAAATGCCTAGGCTCTTATAAAAAAAAAAGCATATTTATTGGTGCCAGTACCTCAGAAGAAGGGGAATTATTCTGCACAGAGGATATGAGAATTACAGGAAAAGAAAAACAGGGACATTTTCTAATAATGAGAAGAAAGGAATCCAAATGGTAAGATTTTAAGAAACACAAGCAGTGTTCCACTTTAATGGAACTAGTCTGTTTAAAGCTTCAATACATGGCCTGAGGGACCTCCATGAAATTTGCTATTCCGATTAATTTCACGAAGTAAAAATAATACATGTTAGCGGTTCTCACCATTCTGAGGACTTTACATGTATTATTGTTTAATCTTCTTGATAGCCCCATGCATTAGGTTTACTAGTATTACCATTTCCATCTTTCAGATGAGGAGACTAGATCTGGAGAAGTTAAGTGAGTTGCCCAAGGTGACACAGCTGGTACGTGGTACCTCAGATATTTGAACCTAGACAGTTTGACTCCAGGGCCCATGCTTTTAACCTCTTCATTGTACCACCCCCTGGAAGGACGAACGTTCCACCTTCTTCCCCCTTTCAACCCACAGGTACATCCAGTATTATCTGGTTTTTATACTCTTTAGAGAGAATGCTCTTGGACAAAACCCTATGATGTGTTTTTAAGTGCGATTGGTGTCTAAGACTACACCTCAGCATTGAGGTTCTAAGGAACAGTACTGTTAACATGTGGGTGTTTAAAACAAAACAAAACAGAAAGTGGACCGTATTTGAGGGCAGCGGTTTTTGTCTGTTTAGTTCACAGCTAAACCCCAAGAGCCTAGAATAGTGCCTGGGATGTGGCAGGCACTCAGAAATATTTGTTGAACTTCTGGTTGAACCAAGATGAGATATGCAGCATCTTTTATACAGGTACCATATAAACTTTATAACACGGTTAAGATCCAGCCCGCAGGACACAGTTCCTTGGAAGAATCCAAATTGCTTTCTCACTTCCTGTTTGCCTTATATTTTATATTAGAATCATTCTGTGAGATGATCAAGGCAGCTTTATGATGGTTAAGGAATATCTCCAAAATCACACAACTTACTAGAGGAAGAAATAAGTAGCGCTAGAACAGAGGTCTTCTCGATTGACCTGATCTGGGTGTAATTGATGTTTTCTTAGCCCCATAAGCCCAAGTTCAAGCAGATAGGTTAATCACCCGATAACTTTTCATTTGCACATTGAGGCAGGACTGTCTCGTGGTTAAGAGGCATGGGCTAAATGACCAGACTTAGGTATGTTTCTTAATGCCTCTGAGCCTTGTTTTCCTTATATGGAGAGAGTGGGTACTATGGTATTTGCCTCTGTCAGGTCCCGGTCAGGAGAGAAAACCCACTCCAGGAACTTCAAAGAGAGGGCACTTCCCATGGAGAATTGATTACCTGGATGGTGGAAGGGCTAAGAGGCCAAATAGGAGGGGGAGGCAACCCAGAGATTAGCTGCGTCAGGAAGCTACTGTCGCCCCCTCGTAGGTGTCAGAGCAGGTAGTGATACCAGCTCAGAAGCCAGGGCTAGAGGGAGCTGGATCCATGGAGGAGACCCAGCTGTTTCCAGAGCCACCACCTGCGTCAGAGCAAGAAAGGAGAAATTCCCTCACTTCTTGTCCCTTCCTGCCCATCAGCCTTTACCATTGCCTCTAATTGGCTGAACCCAAGAAGCCAAGGAGCCTGAGAAATGTGACACAGAGCAGAGCAGGAAAAGGGCAGAGACTGGATCTGGGAGCAGCAAAGAGGCCAGCAACCAGCTCAGGACCTCATGGAGCTGCTGTGAGATTTAAATGAGATATAAGTAAAGTATGTAGCACTGTGCCTGGTATGTAACAGTGCTTAATGAAAGTTATCGTTGTTATTATATATTATAGGCCTTGGACTAGGCATGGGTAATAGAAAAGATACAGATTCTTCCGCCCACAGCAAGTAGCCCATTTTTTAAGCCATGACAGATAATTTGGGCCTCCGGAGTGAAATCTTCTAGTGGGTGTTATCCCACCATGATGGTTCAAGTGCCAACGTCAGAACATGAGTATCATCCCCTCAGACATCAATGTTTATGGAGAAAAACAGGCCGATATTGGCTTATAAATGTTTTTACTTTCCTAGAATAAAGGGGTCATTAAAAATGCAAAACATTCTTACATGAGACACAAAATGATCTGTCAATAAAATAGGCATCAGCTCAATCATCTTCCCTGATAAGAGGGTAAGTCAATGTACTGTTTATACAGCTGGCTGCATGTCTGATTTTAAAGTATTTGATACTTTCCTAAAAAGGCAGTGGTGTTACTGTTAGAAGTTTATTTTAAAGGAGAGTTTTCTCGAATAACACATGCTCCCCACACTGCTGACATGGAGCCTTGGATGAAGGGGTTCATGTCCTGATAACGAGCAGAGCCCATGGATGGTGCTAATTAGAGGCCAAGGAATCTTGTCTCTCTACCTCTTCCTTTTTATTCCAGGCCTTGGCATCACAGAATATCAGTGCTGGAACTCGGAAAACACATTAGCATGTTTCACTAAGATGTAGAGACCCCTCTGAAAACAGCAACGCCAAGTACTGCCAATATACGTTGTTAGTAGAAAGATAAGGCAGAGATTGAGATAGTGACTTGACCACGGCAAGGGGGCCCAACTCCACCAAGGAAGCATCTGATGCTCCCCGCCATCTCATCCTGTCTCCATCTACTGTGGGACATGTAGAAAATAGGCTGTGGGGAAGATTCATCCTCTTCGTGTTTGAAGTAATAAAGCCATCTTAAATATCAGGCATCCTGGAGCATTTTAAGTAGGTAGAAGGTATAATCTGTATCTTCCATACAATGACTAAATGAAATCGCTGAGAGCTTTAAATTCATCTCTAAAAGAGCACGAATGAAAATGTTATTTTATACAGAGAAATAAAGGGAAAGATGGAGTGAGGTTCCCAAAATTACAGGTAAAATTGAGCTAAATTAATAACCTCTTTCCGATACAAAGTGGATGGGCTTGACGACTCAATGACTCAGAAGTCACCATAGGTTTAAGACAGTGGAATGGCTTTGCCATTCTCAATGCTAATCAAAAACCTCTCAAAAAGGAGAGTTCCTGAACACAATAGATTTCATTCTGATATTGTTTCCTGGTTCTGTCTTTTTGGTCCCCATTATAAGTGATATCACTGTTCCCACTAGTTAGGCATGAGGTACTGCCAACCCATAATTACAAATCCCCCCACACCGAGCCCCTGGGCCAGCACTCTGTTACATCGAGCTGTCAGTGGGTTTCATCTCCAAATTGTAATGGCATTATTTGCTTTATTTAGGCTTGGGTGATACAGGATGGATGCCCTTCTAGAAAAGCGTGTGCATTTAAGATGGCAGAGCAAGAATGATTTATATGGGGTATAACTCCTTAATCTGTCAAAGACCTGGCAGAACCTTTCTGGGAAAACGAATTGCAGCCAGTTCCTTCCAGTGCTTGGAGTTGAACTATCGGCATCTCTGCCAGCTATCATAAGGTACAATCTGCCAACCATAAGAGGAGAGGAAACCAGATTCCTCATTCTCAGCATTTGTGCATGCCTGATAATGCTAAGTTTCTCGTGAACCAATTATTCAGATTTGAAAGTCCCCTTGACAAACATTCACCATTTTCCTTTGATCGCTACAAAATCACATGACCTTTCTGAACCATTTAAGATGCATACAAAAGTAATTTGTGTCCCACAGCCATGCTGATATAGATGCTGTGAATGTCAGGTCTGTGATGCCCTTGAGTTCTCATGAAGGCTAGAGATGCAGGCTGCTAATTCGATGGGAAAGGTGAGGAAAGGGTCTGCCCCAACATGGGAGACGTTTTGCCTGAGTTCGAGAGTTGTCCTGTCACTGACTGTTCTCCCTACTCTCCTTGTTGTGCTTCTTGCTTCACTGGCCCCTCTCCCTGATCCTCCTCCCATTAATCTGAGAACTGTACTGGACTCACTGCTCATGCACCAAAGTTGGCAGCACCAATGTTAAGGAAAGTGGTATGGTGTGGAGCATGTCTCCCTATGAAACCCAGAGTCCTCAGAACATCCCTGGGTTCTCCCTGGGAGAGGCCCCAATTCAATCCTGTCGGATCATCAAGGCCAGTAGTTATCAATAAGGATGATTTTTCCCACAGGGGAAATTTGAGAATGTCTGGAGAAATTTTTGATCATTACAACTGGGGGTAGGGAGTGCTACTGGCATCTAGTGGGCAGAGACCAGGGATGCTGTTAAACGTCCTGCTATGCACAGGACAGACTCCCACAAGAAAGACTTGCATGACCCACAATGTCAATAGTGCCAAGGTTGAGAAATTGTGATCTAGATCTTAATCAGGGTGTGCAAATGAGAGGGTTCGGGCAAGTATCTCTCTTCCAACTGGTACAAGCCCTGCACAGAAGCTACACCCCATGCAGGAGCTCTGTTTAGGCCCTGCATTTGCCTGATTCAGCAGATCACACTTTAATAATGTAATTCAGTTCTTCCTCATTTTTTTAATGTTATTTGGGCCCTTTAATATAATTTGGCAAGCTATTATAGTTGTTACAGCTGCTAGTTTTGCCCTCAATACTGATTTCACTTATGACCTCAGCTGGAATAAGATTTAAAGTTTGAGATGATGTAAGTGAATAAGGATTATTAGATTTATTCATATGGCAATTTAAATAAGAAACTGCCTGGCTTAGAATAAGTGGTAAATGAAAAATGCTAGTGATTTATAGACCTGTCCACTTTAAAGATTTATATGATGTGTGGGATGATTAAGTAAGAGACAGGCCTGATTATATGAAATATGTAATTTTTGTAAATGCAGTGTTGGAAGCAAGCTGCATAGCAGTTTTTATTACATGATTATCATAAACTGGGACGCAGAGTCATGTGCGATTTCCACAGGGAGTCCTTGCTCTGATTCTTCATAGCTGAAGAGGAGTGTGTTCATAGGCAGTGTGTCTAACTTCAGCCCCAAAACATCAGTCAGGTCGGTCCCCCAGAAGGCAAGGCAGGCCGGTGATTTCAGACCTGACTCAGTGACTGCCCAGCCTGACTGATTCTCTCTTTTGTAAGGAACTCGGCTACATTGTTCAGGTAGCAGCAGCCAAACTTGTGAGATGGAGTTTGTCCTATTTTATTGACACACTTTAGTGAAAATACTCATGACTCCAGAGTTCTACAATCAGAAAGAGGTATGCAAGGGACTGTGATGTAGTCTCCTTTCTCCATTGTGAATCTTACTCTTACTTGAAAACTCTGAGGGTTCAGAGGTGATTCAGCCACATCTCAGGTTACTTCCCCTTCCAGGAGCCCCAGGAGCCTGTGGAGAGAGTTGAGGTCCAGTGCTTCTCCGAGGCTTTGTACACAGCTCCAAAGTCAGCCAAGCGATTGCTCTGGAGGAATGCACAATGGTTCGAGTCTTCTCTCTCAGGAGTGGGGAATATGTAAGAAATATTATTCATATTTAAATTATTTTCACAGCTGCTTGGTACAAACAAAAAACAAAATAAAACTGAACACCTATCCTAGGAGAACACAGAGTCCTGAGTAGCAGTCATATTTCTTCCACAAATTGATGTTGGACCTTGGGTAAACTGTCTACCTCTGTAAACTCAGGGCTACAGCTTCTATATCCACTTCTCAGGGTGGGTATGAGGTGCTAAAGGGGGTAGCTGAAAGGAATGCCCTGTGTGAAGCAAAGGGCAACCTATAAATGCAAATAGAAAAGGAGGCTCAGAAGACAAAATGGGGGCTTCCCTGGTGGCGCAGTGGTTAAGAATCTGCCTGTCAATGCAGGGGACACGGGTTCGAGCCCTGGTCCGGGAAGATCCCACATGTCACGGAGCAACTAAGCCCGTGCGCCGCAACTACTGAAGCCTGCGTGCCTAGAGCCCATGCTCCGCCACAAGAGAAGCCACCACAATGAGAAGCCCCTGCACCGCAACGAAGAGTAGCCCCCGCTCACCGCAACTAGAGAAAGCCCGCGCACAGCAACGAAGACCCAGTGCGGCCAAATATAAATAAATAAATTTATTTTTTTAAAAAAAGACAAAATGGAGGCCAAAGCAAAACAGGAAACACCTTCATTCAATAAATATCCATGGGGGCCCTTCGAGTAACCAAGAGGAGCAACCCAACCTGGGGGGAGCTCAGGGCTGAGTTTGGGGGTTATCTAAACTCTGCAGTGTTTACACAACAGATTAAGTGCTGAGGAGGAGTATAATTCAGCTGGGGAGGTGGGAAGTGTGGGGTAGCAAAGTAGAAAACTTCACAGAATAAAGAGCATTGAAACCAGCTCTTGCAGAATGTAGAAGAATTAGACAAACAGAGAAAGGAGACTCCTAGTCCATCCAGATGTGTGACCACTCTGGCCCTGAGACCACTGAAAGGAGGTGGAGAAAATGACCAACATGCAGTTGATTTGCTATCAGGAACCAGGAACACATGTATAGTCAAGCTTTGTGGAGGAGAGTGACGCAATGTTCTGCAGATCTAGAAACTTCCAAAGCTGGCAGGGATCAGAAACTCTTAAAGTCCAACCTCATGTTGAAATTTAATATCCTTCATTAAAAATATGGAATTTTTGGGCTTCCCTGGTGGTGCAGTGGTTGGGAATTCTCCTGCCAATGCAGGGGACACGGGTTCCAGCCCTGGTCCGGGAAGATCCCACATGCCACGGAGCAGCTAAGCCCGTGTACCACAACTACTGAGCCTGCACTCTAGAGCCCATGAGCCACAACTACTGAGCCCGTGTGCCACAAGTACTGAAGCCCGCACACCTAGAGCCTGTGCTCCACAACGAGAAGCCACCGCAATGAGAAGGCCGCACACCACAACGAAGAGTAGCCCCTGCTCGCTGCAACTAGAGAAAGCCCACGCAACAACGAATACCCAATACAGCCAAAAATAAATAAATAAATAAAATATATTTTTTTAAAAATGAGGAATTTTTAACAGATTATAACAACTGTACTCACACCACTCTTTCTCTGATATAATGTTTGTACAATTTACTGATCAAGTATAATTCTTTTCAACTTTTAATGTGGCCATGGATTTTTAATAACTAATCAGAATTTCCCAATATACTGATTTTTAATAAGTATTTTTCTTTTATTTAAACAGTAAATGTTTTGGTCCAGGATCCTGATAAACTGATTATTATTTCTGAAAGACTCACGTTGCCCATCTTGATTAAATGTGATGGCATAAAGACAGGATCTTATTTATGCCAAATGAATTGATATTTTTAAATTAAAAAAATGTAATCTTTTAGCTCTGGATTTCTTCTAATAACCTTGGAATCTTATGCCCAGTTTCTCTAAGATAGGAAAATAACAGCAAAAGGAACCCAGGCTGTCAAATTATGGCTATTCTCACTCAGAAAAGAGAAATATTTTTAGTTGCTAACTGGAGACATTGTCGTGGAGCAAAAAGTATAGGTCAAGAGAGAGAAGAGCAAATTAAATAGTAAGGTGCATTTGTTTCTTGGAACTTCATCACCACTCCTTTTTTCAAAGCCTACTTATCCAACAAAGGTAGGTTTTAGATTTATTTCCTAATTACTACATTAACAGACTCCCTAACATTTTCCTGGTCAGTTTTACGAGTTCATTAATAAGGCAATCATGGTTTGGGAAAGCTTTTCTGTACCACTTGATATTGATGTCCTCTATAAAAAGATGGCCAACCGAGCACCTGATATCCAGTCAAGTCAGATTCAAAAACTGCAGTCTTAGAAAGATAATGGAATGACCATGACCTCAAGTACTTTGAGCCAAATAGCAACTGTCAACTGATAGCAGTATTTGACCTCAGAGGCAGGTGACTGAAACCAACCTGAAACAGCCATTTTCTCAAATTCTGTTCAGGATAGTAAACCATGTTGGGAGAAAATCACCCACCTGAGTAAGGAAGCCTCTTGTAATCAATGACCTAGAAACGGGCACCATGATTTGGGTAGAAAGTATCACAGCCCCAAGGATTCTGGGATGCTGGAGGTTTGTTACTCTGGATCAAGTACCGACTAAATTATCACAGAATTTTTGCTTTCCGTGGTTGAGATTGTTTTGCTTTCTTTTGATTTATTTTTAATTCTTCTCAAGGAAATGGTAACATACATAAGAGTAAAGAAAGCATTATTAAATATCCCTACCTACCCATCATGGAGTTTCAATAATTACTGACTCAGGGCTACTTTTGTTTCATCTGTAATCAGACATCATATCATTTCACCCACAAATTTTAACTAAATACTTATGTGCATGTCTCTAAAATACTTAAGTACACATTTCTAAAAATAAACTTTAAAAAACCCACAAATCCAAAACCATTATCACCACTGAAACATTAACAATAATTATTTAATTTCATCAAATATCCCCTCAGTGTTCATTTTTCCCAGTTGTCTCCTAAGTGCTTTTTACAGTTTGTTCGAATTGTCCAAATAAGGTCCATATGTTGCAGTTGGTTGCCATGGCTCTTGTGTCTTCTTTAGTCCATAGGTCCCTGTCTCCCCACCTTAATTTTCCTGGCCATTCACTTATTGAAGACACAGAGTCATTTGTCCTAGAGTTTCCCACATTCTGGGTTTTGCCCTCTGTGCCCTATTATTTTCTAAGAAGTGGTGGTTAGATCGAGCCTGATTAGATTCAGATTTGATTTTTTGACAAGACCACTTTATTAGACGTGTCATGTACTTCCATCAGAATCGTCATGGTATCTGGTTGTCTTTTTCTGTGATGTTAGTGGTCACTGATGATCGATGCTCTCTGTTAATATAGGGTGTTTAGAGAAAAGCACTGAACCAAAACATTCAGAAGATTTTGTTTAAAAAAACAAACCAATAAAAATAATTTTACTCTGTGCCAGGCACTGTGTTTTGCAGCACACAGTGCCTCATTTAATCACTGGGACACCCCTATGAGGTGGTGCTGGGGGAGGATTTGAACCCAGTCAGTCTTCCTCCAAAGCCCGTTCTCTTAGCTGCCACAGAAACAAATCACCTTGCGGGTCCCATGGGCTACAAAAGGAGAAGCCCTTGCACCTTAGGTAATATAAATAATTAAAAGAAGTGGGGGTAAACCACAACCAAAAAATGGTTGAATCTTTAAAAACACAGTATACATTTGTTCTTTTAAAGATAGATCATAGCACCAAGTAACTTTATTAACTGGCAAACACAATCATTGAAGGGGCATATCATCTGATAGTAGATGAGAGTTCAGCTAGAGTCACAGTGTCATCGTGGTACAGACACAAAAGAGGCAGAGGGGTTTTGGACAGCCTTCCTTGAATAGGGCTGAAATAGCAGTTTGAATGTCACCAAAATGACTAGATGCTATGATGTGCTGTTTAAAGTCAGCTCCACCCTTTACACAAATCAACTTAGAGTTATGTTACCCACTCTCAGTGTGCAAGTGTTGCCAAAATTAGAGTCATTTCATTAATCTCTCATGTCAGGGAGAGGTGGCTATATATCACTCCAGGTTACATTGACAGGAAGACAATAACATTACATTTCCACGGTGCATCAAATAGCATTTCTCTCAATTCATTTGCTATCAGAGTCTCTATAAAAATGCCTTATAACTAAGGTATGTCTTTTAGTCTTCAATAAGACTGGCTTCCAGATAAACATTTTATTTTTTAACATAAAGGAAGAAAAGTATGGAAGCTTCGCTTCAGATGACATCTGTAAACAAATAAAAAGATTAATATTTTTTTTAAAGTGCTTGTCTCATTCCCACCAGGGAGAAGAGAAGGAAAGGGGGGGGGGGGGAAGGAAGGAAGGAAGAGAGGAAGGTGAGGGAGGGAGGAAGTCTTAAACTTAACAGTATTTAGGATGCTGCCTTTTTTTTTTTTTTTTACAGTATTTAGGAAATGTAGATAGGTGTCAAACACAAAGCTAGGTAACAAGATAAAAAGTGATGCTTTATCATTTTAATTTATTTTTGAAAATAAAATGACCAAGCAAATTCAAAATTCCTTCTTCCTACGTCTTCGTTTCTCACAGCTCACTTTAAATCAGCAGTGCACTTGTTTAGGATTCTAATTCGAGACCCTGGGTAACTTACAAGCTCTAACGGAGTGCCCCCAAGTTCCCGAATAGCGGTTATTAACAAGCAACTGTCATGGTAGAGATTTCTGTAAACTATTCTCTGAAACAGTATTCCTTCCCAGTTATTCTTAAAAGCAATTTAAAATAAATTATGTTTGATAGAAGAAGGATTGTTTTCTAATAGAGTAAGGCATTATTAAAAATAGGAACGGGATCTCAAAGAATGCATTGTAAAATAATAATCGGATGCAAGAGATCAGCCTCAGGGGCTTGTGCTATCACCATTTTACTGTTGTTTCTACAGCCCATAAGTCTTTACATTACCCAGATCCACCTATTTGGTTCTTTAATCTCACATAACTCATTATGCTACCAGGTGTTTCTGTAACAATTTATTAAATGTTACTCCTTGCCAGCAGTTCTGCTGCTCTGTGAGCCAGCTTTTGTGTTTTAACCCCAAGAACCATTTCATGTCACAAGATTGTGAACATACACTGCGATAACATTAAATGTCTCTTAACTGTGCGCTGAAGATACCATTCAGAGAGTAAAGGGCTCGCAAACAACACAACGGCCAAGAAAACAAAGCCGGGCTGGTTCAGACCGCGGGGCGCAGACCAGTCGCTGCAGACAAAGGAGGGCCGACGCTCCCCCTGGCGCATGCGTTGTGCCAGCAGGATCAGGTGGCGCCCGGCAATGAGGTTGAAACAGCACCGCCAGGCTGCAGTCCGCCAGACCTGGGTACAAATGCTGCTCTGCTACTCACTAGCTGTGTGTTTTGGGGCAAGTGACGTAATCGCTCTTAGCCTCAGGTGCCACCTGGTAAAGTTATTGTGAGGACTAAAGAGAAATACGTGTATAGCTTCTTGTTATGTGGTAGATGCCCAATAAATGGTATTCGTTATTACCACACACCTTATTAGCTCTAATCATCATCCCAGATATGTAAGGGACATCACCATGCAACATTGCTGTCTGTAGACTGATCGTGTAGAAAACTATATTGAAAGATAAATTTAAATAATACCCATCCCTCTTTCAGAAATTCTTTTAGAATTTGGAACGTCTGAAAATGGAGTCGTGTAAGTGGGTTGTCCGCCCTTGTGCTTTATCTTGCCTGTGTATTCACTGCTCTCTTCCTCTGTTCAAACAAGAACAGAAATTCAAATCTGTGGGTGTACTAAAAGAGCACAGGTCTTTAAAAAGCAGCATGGGTGAGTGGAGCAAACTGTTCAGCTGCAAAAAAATTCTATATATAGAGCTCTGAACTCGGAGCCACCCAAAATTTCATTCTAACCTTAACATTCTGAATTAATCAATCCATCCTAAATCAACACTTCAGAGGCTGACATAGAAGCCAAATATAATACTTCCCACATACCATCCGCTTTGGAATGTTGTTCAAATATTGATGAGTTTTGAACTCAGTGTGTCAGTATAAAGATATTATAGGCTACATCCGAAAGCCAGACTTGAGGGGCGTGGGGGGAGGAAGGGTCAAAGACAGATATTTTCTATACACATTTCCTTTCTGAAGCTATATGGAAATGTCAAATAATATCACAGATTAACTATTCATTTTACTTTTTTTCCTCCCCAGGAAAGGATATTTCTGGGACTGTAAAAGTCTGTCTGCAAACTGACCTACCCTGAAGACAGCAAAAAATATCTAAGAAAATTAAAATACAACAGTGCATTCCAGGTCCAAAAATACACACAGACATTTATCTAGCCCCAAAAAAGAAAGGAAAAAAAACCAAAAAAACAAAACAGCGTATTGCAAAGAAAGGTATTTTCCTGGGAAAATTCTGCCTCTGTGAGGTTAATGGTCAGGCATTTTTTCCCTATCTTGCTATTCCTTAAACATGGGCCTGCCAAATACTGTCCTTCCCCTGCTGCAGTTACTAACACACACACACACACACACACACACACACACACACACACACACACACAGCGCCCTGGACAGGTCTAGTCTTAGCTGGACCCATAACAAAAGGAGTCATGTATCCTACCGCCTTCCCAGGAAGGCTAATGACAAGGACCTGTATTTATGCTTGGTGAGGTTGGCATGGGCTAAAAGAGGAAACATCCAGACATGGATGGTCTGGTAGGCTCAGAAACATATTTGTAATTAACACAAGATTAAGTGTCAGTAGTTTCTATTTGGAGAGGAGGTGGGTAGGAGGGAGAAAACAACCACAAGATGTAGGAAAGTTCAGGAAATGTAAAACAACCCAGGAAGCACGTGCCCCTTTTAGAAGATGGGCATTGTCCTCCTCTGCTGTGTCCAGGGTTTCAGACAGCCTCCACCGCATACAGTACTTGAGAACCACCAGATGGAACTAAAACAACAGTGGAGCTGTTGCAGCATTTTCCCATGGGCTGCATGGATGCCGAGGTAAGTGCCTGGAGTGGTTGTTACCTCTGGAAAATCTGCCTAAGTGGGCCCAGGAAGTCACCACCTCCTACATCTAGCCCTCAGCTCATCAGTCCTTAATTGTTAGTTCTGTACCAAGTTGTCCTCTTCAGTCTGTCTGGTAAAGAGCCCCTGAGGTTTCTCACAGCACGCCTCCAGTAGCTCATCACCCACATCCAAGCTTAGTCCAGGGACCTTAAGGAAGCCCTAGGTTCTCTGGTCAGGACCAGCCTCACCTATGGGTCTGTCCAGGTATGATTTTAAGGTAATATGAGTAGTTTCCTCCCCCACTTTCAGTCCACCTCACTCATCTGCCCCAGATAAATGCTTCATAAAGTCATATCTTTGAATCGCCCTGTCCAGAAGCTTCCTATAAGATGAAAATACATTAACGCCAATTTTTAAAAAGCATTTTAGCTATGTCAGTTCTCTGAGGAAATGGGAGGCTGGGGGAGAGGGAGGAAGGAAAACTGCCTACAGAGGTGTGATCTAAGTGGGGCACCCAAGAGAGGCTCTGGGCAGCCCAGGAGAGCGGGGAGCTCGGAGCTGAAAGAACGGGTTCGGGTGACAGGTGATGAAAAGGAACTGCAAGTGTGAGAAATTAGGGCAGACGGGGGAGGCCACATTTCTCCCGTCTCTTCATTTGAGGCCCTAGCTAAAGTCCAGAAGGCTCTGGAATAGGCTGAGCAAGCCTCTTACAGAGATTCTCCCGCAACTGGTCTGTTTTCAATGATCTAAAACAGGGGTTGGTAAACTATGGCCCACAGGCCAAATCTGGTTCAACACCTGTTTTGCCCCTATGAGCTAAGAATGTTTTTTTTCATTTTTTAATGATGGGGGATAAAATCAAAAGAAGAAGAATGCTTATGACACATAAAAATTATATGAATTTCAGATTTCACTACGCATAAAGTTTTATTGGAATACAGACACTCTCATTTGTTTGCATACTTTCCATTCTCAAAACCTAATATATTTACTGTCTAGCCCTTTACAGAAAAGGGTTTTGGATCCCTGATGTAGATCATGGTTAAGGGCATGAGCTCTGTGGCCAGTGGTCCAGGTGGATTCACTGACACTGAGTAAATTCTCAGGCAAGTCATTTACTTTCCTTTTCTGAAAACTGGGGACCAATTCTTGGAGAGTGAGGGTAAGAACCAAACTAAGTGCTTAGCCCAGAGTGTGGTGTATGGTAAGCATTCAATAAATGTTAGCTACTTTTGTTTTAATGTGATTAGACACTGGCACATAATAGTATTCTTCCACGCCTCCCTGTCCTCCATTCCAGGTTTAGAATACATCTTGTTCTTGAACAAGGTTCTGGAAAGTCATTCAATTCGGTATAGCCGCCACTACCAAAAGATTTCAGGAAAAGCAATTGCATAACAGTAGTTGACAGTCATTTTGCACCAACAGCTAACCCCTAGAAATTCAACCTTCTACTTATTTCCCATTACTTAAGTAAAAGCAAATAAATCATCTTATAATCACTTTAACAGAAAAAGTTAATTAAGGCAGAAAAGTGATATGACGCACAAATAATTCTAACACAGTTACACCGACTCAGGCAACGTGAGCTGAAATGAATCACTGCTTAAAGAGCTCTCTCATCTTGGCAGAAGCAACCAGCTGGAAGTTAGGCACCTTGGGGTAGAAGCTCATTGCTTCAATTCAAGAATTTCCAGTTTTTTAAGATGCTCATTGGTGTCACCTGAGGCGTATGTGAAGTATTAAAGAACAAATGTTGGAAGGAAAAAAGCTGAGAGTACTTGAGTGTAAAAAGGGAAACAGGAGACTTATTGAGGGGGCGAAATGAAGAGAGGGTCAGCCCCTGATGCAGGCGGATGGGTTACACTGCCCTCCACCAGATGCTGACCTCGTAAGAACCACCAAACACTGCAATGGAGGTGGAATGGCCTTAACTTTCCAGACTTCCAGGCTTTGGGTTAAAATAGGAGAGCATGGAACAGAATTCTAAAGACCTGGGCCAGTTAACCATTTCGTGAATTCTAACGAGAAATGTGCCAGGCCGTCTGCTGAGTATTTTGTATGCATTGTCATATTTAACCCATGCAATCCATTTAGGTAGGCTGTCTTGGCTACATTTTACAGATGAAGAAAATGAAGATTAGGAAAATCAAACAACTTTCTAAAAGTCACACCCCTAAGCAGCAAAACCAGAAATTTTTTAATTTAAACTTTTTGACTTAGCAGTACATGCGTGTGTAACTATAAGGTATATAGCGAAAAATAAGCAAATCTCCTTTCCTCCCTCCCCCAATGGAGGAAACTGCTGCTACTTAGTTTCTTTTGGATTCATCCAAAGAAATTTCATACATTAACAAGCGTGTGCGCACATGATCTTTCACTCATACGGGGTAGAAGAGTAAACACACTGCCCTATAGCTGTTTCTCCCCCTCAACCCTGAATATTTTTTAGAGAACTTTCTGTGTTCGTGTATGTAGAGCTGAAACTTGAACCACACTACCCAGCGCCCAAATATGTGCTGATGACCATTTGCCAGATCGCCTCTGGGCACCAGTGAGCAGGTAAGCTGAAGGCATGGGTGCCAACCTCAGTGTCTGGGCTTGTAGGGGGAAAGTCTCATTGAGCATTTGCTGTTTCGAGGGTGCGGCGGTAAATCCAAAAAAAAAAAAAAAGAGCAAGACCTAGTCTTTTTGTCCATTCATTTGAAGTTAAGAAGCATGTATCTGCTATCAGTCATGCAATCTGGGAGTTACCCAGCACAGACGGCACGGGAAAAATCTGGGAAGGTGAGAACCATTCAGAAAGAAAGGGAGGAAATGCAGGTGGGAAAGGGAATGGCATGAGGAAAGGCGAGGCCGGTGGCTGGGAGGCGGGTTTGAAGGCCCACGGGGAGGTAGAGCCAGGGCAGGTGGAACCAGCTTTTTGGCCGTGGTGTGACCACACACTGTTGCTTGTGGGATGTACTGGTAGTACTTTGTTATTAATAGCAGAAGGAGTCTCAGCTTTGTCTCCCCTTAAAATACTAAGCCGGCTTCCAACTGCAGTGATTTTATAAGGAGGTTTATACCCCGCTCCCAGTTCAGGTAGAAATCATTTGAGAAGCTTTTCCACTACTCTTCCTAAGGCTGAGAGCCCCACCTTGCCCCAGATATTCTGAAGGTGTATTGAGGGAGCAGCATACTGATATTCCACGTCTAGCTCGGAGAGGCCTACCCCAGTGCTGCCCTGCTTCACTAGAAGTGTGGTGAGAGCTTTCTTGAGTGCAAGCGAGAAACTGCATCATCTGTGATCCATAGACGGTTTGGGGAGATTGTGGACCCCGAAATCATTTGCAAATAATGCAGGTTAGAGCTACAGCTTCCATCAGATTTTTGACAGAGACTCTAGATCTGCCTGGATTTTGCACCTAAAGACTCTTTTTGATGAAATAGAATAGAAAATATCACCGGGCAGAGATATGATGGATGTATTTGTTTGTTCACTGGGCATATTTATACAGGTGTGAGTTTCCACATAAAATGGGTTTCTCATACTGAGTCATGGTCTAAAAACTTTGAAATCCAGAATCTGCTCTAGGATATGCTCCTTTCCAGAATACAGCAACCTATTCCTGAAAAATCCAAGCAACCGGACCATGCCCAGGTATGCAGACCTCACATTCAAAGGAAGTTAAACCTCTTTAGGAGAGCCCACATCATGAAGGCCAAGAATAGAAGGAAAAGCCACGATTGGTGACTTAAGAGCCCTGAGGGAGTGCGTGGGGACACCATGCTTCCGCACTGGGTGACAGAGAGTTGGCATCTAACAAGGCAGCATTGGTAGTTCAGGCCATCCAACAAGACAGAAATAAATGGGGCCCTTATCCACATCTAGCTTATGTGCAGCTCTAGTTGATTTGAATTTGACACAGGTGGGCCGGCCTCCCTGGGCCTGCAGCTCTAATGTGCAGAGGAATCACCTGCATTATTGTCAAACATGGATTCCCGAGCCCTATCTCCAGAAATTCTGACTCAGACAGGGAAGGGAGAGAGGGAGATGATAATAGTTCACAGCCCACCCATACCTGGAAACCACTGGAAAAACAAAACATTCCATTTCCATGATGACAGGGCAATTTCCATCTGTCGCTAAGTATGCATTAAGCAACAGTAAGGAACTAGGAGGGCGCTGGGCATGGATAGTTTTTTAAAAATATATCTTAGAGCCTTGGGTTAAGGAGCATGTAAATGAACTCGTGTGTGTGTGTGTGTGTGTGTGTGTGTGTGTGTGTGCGCGCGCCACTATCTGCCTAACTAATATGTGTCTTAAACCATAGTTGGTTCTTTTGACAGATGAAGTGTGTGTGTGTGTGCATGTGTGTAATTTAATTAGGAAAGGCAGGGAAATGGGGGAATTGGAAGAGGGAGATGACAAATGGATAAAGGCATACACGTCCCTTCCTCTCCTATAACGTTTCTGGAGCAAGATTAGATTTCCTCTATTCTTCTACAATTAAAAAAGGATAGTGGCGGCTTTCCTGGCGGCACAGTGGTTGAGAGTCCGCCTGCCGATGCAGGGGACACGGGTTCGTGCCCCGGTCCGGGAAGATCCCACATGCCGTGGAACGGCTGGGCCCGTGAGCCATGGCCACTGAGCCTGCGCGTCCGGAGCCTCTGCTCCGCAACGGGAGAGGCCACAGCAGTGAGAGGCCCGTGTACCACACACACAAAAAAAGGATAGTGATGTGAATGAGGTCAGGGAGTTCCTCGGAGGCCCTTTCTTAAATAGTAGCAGGTGGAGTAACAGTCACAGAACAAGATAGTGGAGTGTCAGATCAGGACAAGGAGATCACATATCCAGGGCCGACATGAACAAGAGCAGAGAGACGGCCACTATCTGCCTGAAAATATGTGACTTAAACTATAGTTGGTTCTTTTGACGTATCACAAAATAGAGAAACAAACTTTAGGATTCATTGTACAGTAGAGGAACTAAAGGTCAGCTATGGTAAATTATTTGTTCAAAGCCATATGTGTGGAGCCAAGACTTGAATTCAAATCCTCTTTGATGAAGATATTTGACCTACACTGTTAATTACAAGTGTGAATGGCTGGCTGGCCACATATGTAAAAATAAACAAAGCTAAGACCAGCACTTACAGTACAGTGCATACCTGGAGCATGGTAGGCACTCAATTATTTGTCAAATAAATTACTGTCTTCTTTAAAAGATACACAATGTTGGGTCAGATGGCTGTGAAGGGCCCAAGTGTAGCACCTGATGGCTTCTTAGTGAAACATGGCTGGTAATCAAACAAGCTGTATTGATCCCTTATTTATGTGCTCAGAACAATAATAATAAAGCTAACACTTATTGAACACTTTCAAGGTGCTGGACACTTGCTTTACATATATTAACTTAATCATTACAACAAGTCGATGAGGCAGGAACTGTCCTTATCACCATTTTACAGAGGAGGAAACTGAGACCCAGAGAGGTGAAATAACACAGGCCCTTTCTTCACAGAGCTTGTAATAAAATATTGAGAACAAGTAAATTCTAACTTACGGCTCTTGGGTGGGATTTCTTAGTGCAATAGGAATTAAGGATTATTAGGGTAATAGGAGTTAGCCCTTCAGAAAAATCATTATAAGCTGCAGAACTGGAGAAAAGTTCATGGTGGGAGTGAGATTATTTGCATCTTAAAATACAGGCAAGACTAAGAGATAGGAGAGGGAAGCATAAGGGATAAGGGAAACAGCATAAAGGAAGGCACAGGGACCAGGATGCAGAGGGTATGGTCAGGGATGGAATCTGTACATCAGGGATTAGTGAGGAGTTAGTTTGGATAATAGTTGGTGGAGTCAGGTTATAAAGGACTTACACCAGGCAAGGGAGTTTGGCTGATTATTTAAGAAGCATATCTGTCTTCTTGAGTAGGAAATAGCCCAGCAAGGGCTATAGAGGACATTAGCTTGGCAACATCCTGTAAGATGAATGAAAGAGGGACTTCTCAGGAGGTGCAGTGGTTAAGAATCTACCTGCCAATGCAGGGGACATGGGTTCGAGCCCTGGTCTGGGAAGATCCCACATGCCACAGAGCAACTAAGCCCGTGCACCACAACTACTGAGCCTCAGCTCTAGAGCCCACGTGCCTAGAGCCCGTGCTCTGCAACAGGAGAAGCCACCACAATGAGAAGACTGCGCGCTGCAACGAAGAGTAGCTCCCGCTCGCTGCAACTAGAGAAAGCCCGCGTGCAGCAACGAAGACCCAATACGGCCAAAAATAAAAACAAATAAATTTATTAAAAAAAAAAAGAAGAATGGAAGAGAGCAGTGCTTGAACGCTAGGAGATCAATATGGCAGCAGCTGCATTAAGCCAGGCCTGGAGGCAGTAGAAATGGAGAAAAGAAGACACATACGTGAGACTGTGTATTAAAAAGTGAGTAACCACGCTGAGTTCACCTGTCAGCCAGGCCCTGTGCTAAGAACCTGAGAGCTCATCTTGTGGCATCGGCACAGCAACCCTGACAGCAGGGGTATTATTGTCGCCATTCTGAAGAAGAGAAAACCAAGGTCCTGACTCCGGAGCTTGTGCTCATAGTGACGTGAACAGGCTCTGGCAACAAATAGATGCCTCAACTTCTTAGCAGGAATGACTGCTTTGAATGGCTTCAAATCCAGTTGAGGGCAGGGAGGCAGTTGGAGGTGATGGATCCTGTTTGGGGTTAGTTGGGTCTGAGCTTACGGTGCATTTGTGCAGAGAGTTTAAAATACTAGATGAAGAACAGAGCTCATCTCTGAACATTGAGTCCAGCTTAAAGATGGTGACTGTGCCTAGGACGGCCCTGGGAGCCTTACTTGACCATGCTTAACCTTTGCATCCAAAAATCTCATTTGATCTATATGACAGTCCTAGAAGTGAGTATTGCTTAGTCCCTGTGAACGGTAACACACTGCAACTTCAGAAGCTAGCCGGTAGAGAAGCTGGGTTAGACCCCAAACACTTCCTATTCCAGAAGCTGCACACATCAGGACATATGCTGGCTGGACTGGAAATGAGCGATCCTTTCTCTGCTCCCTCAGGGACTTTTCACCGCAGGCTGCGGATTAAAAGGAGTCAGAAAACAGAGTAGACAAAAACACACCTTTTCTGGAAGAATTCTGGCTTTCTGATCCGGGTGTAGTCAAGAGGAAGTCTTACTAAAGCAGCATAGCGCAGAAAACGGTATGTGTAAATTTTCTTCCCTTTTATTGAACATTCTCATTCCATGATTAAACAACAGCTCTTTTAAAATGTATAAACTGTGACAGATTTGTCCCTGTCTTGTAAGTATTACCCCTTCAGGAGCCTTTGGATCATCTGGAAAAGTAAGTTTGCCAATCCACCAGCAGATGTCTCTGTTTTTCCTAAATGAATAGCGCTCGCCCCGTTCTCAGCCACTACATTTCAGATCCAATTAAAGAAAACCCTTTCTCAACTTGTCCCCAGAGATCCCAACATGCTTTTGTCTAAAAGCAAAGAATATCCTTCCTCCTTAATTTTTAAATGAGAAATACAGTGAGTTAGTGTCTGTATCTCCAAAAAAATCAGCATTCAAGTCTCATTTGCCCATATCTAGTAAATCTTATAAAACCAAGCTTATACTAAAGAATATGCTATCCTCAACTTTAGTCCTTACTATAAATCCTACTCATTGGCAAATTTCGCTACAATTGGCAGAAGTAGCTTAAGGAACGTAGATTCATCCCAAGGATAAAAGTGAACTTCTGGGCTCTCAAAGTAAAAGTTTCTGAATGGACCAACTTTTGTTAATAATTTAAAAAGCCCAGCTTGAGTAGAGATGGAACACCCTCTTTAGAAAGTCCCTATAGTAGAAGAGCTGCCGAAAAAGAATTTAACCTTATGATGGCAGTAATTTTTCATTTAAAATATTCCCAAAGTGCAATTCAGAGGTTCTGTTACTTCCTTCCTGCTATGCCTTTTCCCCTCAAGAAATCTGAATTTTAAAATTAAATGAAAATAATAATATTTGCTGAGGCTTTTCTCCCTAAACAAATTGGGGTCCCATCTTTAATATATCCACATGGGCTTTGAGAAATGGCTTCCCCGTGTCAAAGCAGGCCAGTCCTGCTGGAACTCTTTTCGGTAAGCATGACCCTCATGAGACAAGGAAACCTTCTCAACCAGAACCTCTGAATGTCAAGTGCCAAATACTCAAAACCTGCCCCAGGCAAACTGTTCCAGGCAAGATTCAGGTTTCTATGGTGACACATTCTTACATCCTGACCACTAAGGCAAACTCATCGACTCCTATTTCATCACTTAAAAACACACGTCCACATAAAAAGGGGCTCATTAGGAAGAGACTGATCCTAATGGAAATAAAGCCTCAAGAACTTCCAATAATTATTCAGATCTCACAATTCCACTTAAAATTCTAATTCAGTTCAATGAGTCAACTTATGTTGAAAAACATATTTTCAAATGAAAGGCACATCAGCCCAAACACAGCTCTGTCTTTTTCCAGCAGAATCCTGGCCTGAGCCTCTCATTACTTACCTCTCCGGGATGTAAAAGAGAGTCATCCTTGGATGCAGCATTGATCCAATTATCCTATGCTAAGCATATCTAAATTTCACTTTTTCACAATGTATCATTCTCCTTTGTATTCAAAGGAGACATAGAATACCCTCATTCTGGCTCAAACTGTACTAAATGAGTGACCAGAATTCACTGCCATGTTGGATGACAGGGCCAGCTGTGCATTAGATATTTCCTTTCACTGGAAATAACAATGAGAATGTGTCAATCAGCTGGTATTATGCCACCAATGGCATCTCACTATCACCTCCACTTTTTTATTTTTAGCTGTTATGTGACAGGTGAATACCATCCGTCTATTTCAAATGCTGCTCCCCTTAGTGAAGCTTTTCGGGGAATTTAGAGCTGGTAAAAGGTGCTCACACGGCAGAGCTGGTCACAAAGTCAGGACAGGCCTAAGAAGACTTGGGGGGAATGGAATGGAAGGCCTTCTAGCTCTGTAGCTGTTATATGAAAGGAACACATTTCTCCATAGCAGTCTCCACTCATGGCCAAAGGGCGAAGGGGCTGGAGACCTAGCAGGGAGGAGCCCAGGGGAAGGATATGAAGTTGTGTTCCCGGTAGCCAGGCAGGCCCCCTTAGAACCTGACTCTATTTTTTTTTTTTAACATCTTTATTGGGGTATAATTGCTTTACAATGGTGTGTTTCTGCTTTATAACAAAGTGAATCAGTTATACATATACATATGTTCCCATATCTCTTCCCTCTTGCGTCTCCCTCCCTCCCACCCTCCCTATCCCACCCTGACTCTATTAATACTTGTAGCAGCGTGGCCTTCAGCAAGACACTTAAACGCTTGGACCTCAGTTTCTTCATTTGTTAAATGGGAATAACAAAATCCATCTTGCAGGTATAACTGATACTTTTCTGCAAACAGTAAATGGATACATTTTTCACTAAATGTTTTAATGAAGTATAACATACATTGCTACATAGAAAAGTTGTACAGATCGTAAACTCAGTGGATATTTTTTTAACACACCCAGGTTAAAGAAAAAACATAGCCTGCACCTCCCTCCTTCCCAAGAATAACCACTTTTTAAATTTAATTTTTAAATTTTTTATACAATTTTAAAGATTACTTTCCCAATACAGTTATTACAAAATATTGGCTCTATTCCCCATGTTGTACAATACATCCCTGAGCCTATCTGACACCGGATAGCTTGTACCTTCCACCCCCCCACCCCTATACTGCCCCTCCCCCCACCACACTGGTAACTACTAGTTTGTTCTCTATATTTGTGAGACTGCTTCTTTTTTGTTTTATTCACCAATTTGTTGTATTTTTTAGATTCCACATATAAGTGATAGCATACAGTATTTTTTCTCTCTGACTTATTTCACTTAACATAATGCCCTCAAAGTCCATCCATGTTGCTGCAAATGGCAAAAATTTCATTCTTTTTTATGGCTGAGTGGTATTCCATTGCATATACATACTACATCTTCATCTGTTCATCTCTTGATGGACACTTCGGTTACTTCCATGTCTTGGCTATTGTAGGTGTTATGAACACTGGGGCACGTGTATCTTTTTGAATTAATGTTTTTGATTTCTTCAGGTATATTCCCAGGAGTGGGATTGCTGGGTCGTATGGTAGTTCTATTTTTAGTTTTTTGAGGAACCTCCACACTGTTTTCCACAGTGGCTGCACCAACTTACACTCCCATCAACAGTGCACAAGGGGAATAACCACTATCTTGAAAAATAACACCATAGACTAGTTTTGCCTGATTTGAACTTTATATAAATGGAATCATACATGATGTATCCCTTGTATCTGGCTCTTTGCACTCAGTATGATATTACCTGAGAAACAGCCATGTTGCTGTGACAAGCAGTAGGCTGTTCCTCCTCACTGTTGCATACTATTCCCTTGTATGAATAGACCACAGTTGTTCAAATCATATTCCCTTGCAGTCTGCTTCCTCCAAGGCCAAGCCAGGTGGTGTGTTTGTTTTTTGTTTAATAACAGCTTTATGAAGGTATAACTCACATACCGTATAGTTCATCTGTCTAAAGTGGCTTTGAATATGTTCACAGTTGTTCAACAATCATCACAATTTTAGAACATTTTCATCACCTCAAAAAGAAACCTAACCCTAACCCTAACACTTTAGCCGTCTCTGGCCACCTCACCCTCCCGCTACCCATCCCAGCCCTCAGCAATCACTAACCTACTTTCTGTCTCCATAGATTTGCCTTTTCTGGATATTTCACCATGGCTTTATACCGCGGCAAACACGGCAGGGACTGCCTAGAACACAGAGGCCAGGGAGCACCTTTGAATTTTAAATCTGTCTTATTTTTATGTTCAGGAAATAAGACAAGGTTCATGAAAGCCAGATATAGTTGAGAGATGAAAATTTCTAAACTCCTTTAGCTCCTATTTAATATACCAAGAAGGATTAAAGGGGTGACAGAGGAGGGAAGAGAGGCAATCCATTCTGTGTCCCAACCTTCCCCCCTCTCTGGGCTCAAGTTCCAAAGGGCAGAGGGGACTCTGTGAAAGGGGACATGGAAGGGAAGGGGGGCGTCGCGTGGCATCCTCCCCCTCCCTGCTAATGGACAGTCTCCCCAGGCCACCTTCCTAGTGCGTGTGCACATCAAAATAAATTCATGCTGCAGCAGGGTTAGCCCAACATTTGCTTCCCCAGCTGCCCTGTTACCCTGGAGTTCAGACGGTATCCAGAGGTTCTCAAATGTCCTTGCAGTGCGTGTGGAGGATGCAGGAGGGAGCCGAGAGACTGGCTAAGGACCTTGGCATTTGTGGCCCCCGTGGTAGGAGTGAGGGGATGCTATACCTGTGGGTCAGAGGGTAGATTCTAGAGCTGTTCCAAATGGGAGTCACAGCCCAAATTTCAGTGGGATCCATACTACTCCCTAAAAGAGACAGGGTCTGCTCAGCAGAGACGGTCACCATGCCCTGAAGGAGGTACAGTTCAAGCAGTGGGTACCAGCAGAATGGGGAATGGGACTGGACCAACCAAACATCACTGGACACCCAAGCGTCAACACCAGGCCACAGCCCCTTGCCCCCTCTTATGCCATGAGGTTTCGTAAGCCATCTGTCCCCAACAGAGGTGGCATCTTGGAGAGTTGTTGAGGTGATGTAGAACTCTGACCATTTTATCTAACAGATAATGGGATTTATTTTTAAAAAAAAAAAGATTCACTTGTTGAATTGGACTCAGGTTAGACTTAAATATAGGAGTTTTCATATACTTGGTAGAATGGGGATAATAATATCATATTAGTTATAAAGAAAGATACTACGTTTTCTTGCATATATGAGTGTAATAGTGTGAAGTCTGCAACCTTGATGTAAAAGATGTTTTTGGAATTAAAGTGTTGAAAATGCCGAACACGTAAGTACTCAGTAAAAAGTAGATAATCACTATTAGTATAATTTCACCGTCCTCATCATCATTACCACAATAACTCACATAACCCAAAGCAATTCGATTCTCTTGGGCATATTAGAATACCATCTCCCAACATGTTTTTTTAAGAGTTTGTGTTTGTTCCCCTTCAAGGAGCAATTAATGATGGCTGTGTTAACCCTACAACCTTCCCAGGCTCCACCTTTACCCACAGCCCTTCTTCCTTTGCCTTCCACACCTCTAACTCCTCAGTCCAAAGCATCTTGGCTTTCTTCTGGGGAATGTGGTAGTCTACAGCTAGGGCACTTCACTCAGTTAAAGAAAGAAACCAGAGGGCTCCAAGAAAGGGGAGCTAGAGAGAGATGTTCCTTTAAGGTATGTGTGTGTCTGTGTGTGTCATTACCAAGGCTTCCAAAGCGTCAGCAAGTGCAGAAAAAATGATGTTAAATTACTTTTAAGCATTAATGATAGCTGAAACCCAGAAAATCTTTCATCATCTGCAACTACATTGAGCTTAATGTATATATTTGCTTAAATAAATCATTGCATACGTTACCTGGATTATCATGCCCTCCTTGCCACTCCATCATTGAGCATCATAAATTTGTAATCCTTCTCTCTTTTTTTTATTGCAATATAGTTGATTTACAATGTTGTGTCAGTTTCTGGTGTACAGCAAAGTGATTCAGTTATACAAATATATACATATTCTTTTTTATATTATTTTCCATTATGGTTTATTATAGGATATTGAATATAGTTCCTGAGCTATTCAGTAGTACCTTGTTGTTTATCTAGTTTACATATAGTAGTTTGTATCTGCTGATCCCAAACTCCTAATTTATCCCTCCCCCACCCCCTTACCTCTTTGGTAACCATAAGTTTGTTTTCCATGTCTGTGCAAACTCTTTCTCTTTTGCCTGACCTTTGAAGGTTACCAAATTTCTATTCCCCTTCCCCCCTTACCACCACATTTGCTGGGATGCAATATAATTCACTTTGGCAGATCCAAAATCACCTATTCCGTATATCCCTCTTAAAGACACTTCCACTTCCTGTGCCTAGGGTTGCCATATGCTCAGGATTTTCCAGTACAACCCCAGTGTGGAATCTCTCTTCCATCAGTCTTGTGAATTCACTCATATTTTCCATACTACCCCAATTTGGGGTTCTGAAAACATGGTCCATACTCATTCCAAAAGAGGCCGGAGCAATTTTCCCATACAAAGAAAAGGGATGGGTCTACAGAACCTCATCACAGGTCCCTGCTATTCCCTAGGGTGGATGTTGAAAAGCCCACTTTGTGAACCCAGCTGGTCAGAAAATCAAACCAAGAAACCAGAGTATTTAATTTACTGAGGTGTGAACTGGAGCATAATGAGTTACTTGGTGCTTTTCGGTTACCCACAGACAGAGCCGGACTCAGCAGACAAGGCATCATCCCTCGCTAGTAGCTCCTCTGTGAGCAATGGAATATTGCACCAGCTGACTTTTCTTTTCCGTCAAATGGGGCCAACACGGCTGTTATAAGACATAATTGCTATTTACAGAGACCCTCAGCATCTTCAATGAAAGGTGTCAGAGCCGGGTAAAGCTTGTCCAAGACGAGCTACCGCTTTGATTAGTGGAGCCCAAGGAGGAAAACTATATACCCCATGTCATCTGAGAATTATCCTGCCTGCTGGGAGAAGCAAGGTTTCACTTTACAGAGGACTTGCAGGGATTTTTTTGTTCTCATTTGAATAGTGTTTACAATCCTTGAATTTCACTCCAGGCCTGAGGTTAGAGGAAATCCTCCAACACAAAGGGAAATCCAACTCATTAGAACCATAAGGCATTCAAATCATTCTTTCCATGTAGCCAAGCACAGAGTAAGTGCTCAGTAAATATTTACTACATGGCCCAATAAATTACTTTCTTTACTCAAATCTGTCCTAACATCCATGAAACAGGTCCCGAGAACCAGCTTGGCCTGACAGGTTCAAATCACAAAAAGATGAAGAATCCTACGAAATTACATGATTATTTTGAGTTATAGAAAATGTTCATGCTCCATTAAGAATAATTTAGAGAGCCACACGTACTCCTTCAGGCTGAAGACGGTGTGCAAACAACAACAAGCTGATACGTGGTTCAGATTGTAGTATTTGTGTCTAGAGACGCTAAGTCATGGGACAGATGTTTAAACAAATCCATCCAAACTTACACATCCTCATGAGTGCAAACCTGAGGAGTCTACCCTCTTCTTCCAACAACAACACCACTGCTCAAAGCATTTAAAAGTTCCTCTTTAGAAACTTTGTATGGAGCCTGAGGCCTAGTCTTTTTAGTATCTGTTACTGTGACAAATCTTCATATTTGGAGGGTAAATTTGATTCTTTTAGACAGGTAAAAGGCATTAGGAACGGATGGGTGATTGAGTATTCTAGGTTTAAAGCCAAAAGGAGAATGTGATTACCATGTAACGAGACAATTTTCTAACGTAGCTGATAAACTGGCCCTAAAAGCAAATCTCAAGGAGCAGGTCCAGAAGTGGTTTCTGAGGGTTGATTTAGTCAGTCTACTGACTTCCAGAGAGGGGACAAAACCAGAACAAAGAACACATCATAAGTGTCATTACACCGAATACCCATGTGTTAGGATTTATCATTTACCATGAGCTTCAGCATAACAGACCCTCCTTCACCCTTCTTAACTCCCCCTGTCCCAGGTCTCAGTACAGGTCTGTGATGTGTACAGCCTCGAAAAGCATCTAGGAAGTAGAATATTAATACCATTTTTTGTAACGTTCTACAGTTAGTAAAGTATATTTTTAAATACTTAACAATGAAAATGTGTCAATAGTCCTCAATTTTGGTGAGTCCCTCTAGCAGTTAAGCAAGTCTCCCCAAACCCACAAGAGCCTCAAGGTAAAGTATGTAATTTAGAGGTAAAGGTGGCAACTCAGTAGCAGGAACAGGGATGTGATCTTTCAACTAGGTTATGTAGGCGTGAGTGAAACCTCCTTATCCCACACAAATGCTAAGCCAACAGAACAAAAGGGGAAAACAGGAAGTTAAAATACCGCAAGAAATGTAAAACCCTAATTCCAAATTATCTTTGTTACTATCATTAGACTCATCATTTCTTTTTCTTTTTTAATATTTATTTATTTATTTATTTGGCTGCACCAGCTCTTACCTGCGGCACGGGGGATCTTTCAGTTGCGGCATGCGGGATCTAATTCCCTGACCGTGGATGGAACCCAGGCCCCCTGCATTGGGAGCTTGAAGTCTTAACCACTGGACCACCAGGGAAGTCCCGAGTCATCATTTCTTAAGAGCTCTTACCTCCCATCCTTTTCACCCAGACATAATTGTGGCATCAAATATCTACAACCTACAAGATACCTGTGAGCAACCAGAAGAACTTCTAGGCCACCAACACTCCCCGAGGACAATTTTGGAACCTATTGGAGGTGAGGATTTAAGTAGTGTTTTCTGGTGGCACCAGGTAGACTGGTGCACATGGGAAAGTCTATGGCACTGGGTTAGTATTACCTTGAAGAGACAAGTCATTCCCCAGTGGTCGTCAAAATACATACCAAGATCAAAATAATAGCTCTCTTCGTGCATATAGCCGTTTGCACGTGGAATTTAAATGGCATCCATTCCTTTTCCATGAGTGATAGGACATAAATGTCTCCTACTGTGACTAACTGTCCCCGTTTGCCCGAAACTGTTCTGGTTTTAGCACTGGAAGTCTCACATCCCAAGAAATCCCTCAATTCCAGGCAAATTAGAGCAAATCATTGATCACAGGAAATAGGTGCCCATCTGAGGCCATAAGATATATTACAGCTGCCCATGAGGAATCGAAGACAGTTCTCCTGACATCATCTGTCAGGTCATCTTGTCTGTTTGTCTGGTGCTCACCTCCAAAAACTAATCTTCCCAAGCTTGTGACCTAGCAGGTTAAGAGAAGAAAACGAAGGCAAGTTCTAGGCCCCAACTTCACCGTGATGCCTGGGCCATACCGCACTTGCCACCCTGGGCCTCAGGACCATCAAGTGTAAGTAAGGAACTTACACATCATAGTTTTCAAACACCAGACAATAATTTGATTTTCATGGGTCATGAAATCAATTTATTGGATTACAAACAGCATTTTTTTTTCTTTTCTGGAACTATTATTTTTTTTAACTTTATCGAAGTAAAGTTGATTTACAAGTTGTGTTAATTTCTTCTGTACAGCAAAGTGACTCAGTTATACATATATACATTCTTTTTCATATTCTTTTCCATTATGACTTGTCACAGGATATTGAATATAGTTCCCTGTGCTATACCGTAGGACCTTGTTGTTTATCTATCCTATATGTAATAGTTTGCCTCTAGTAATCCCAAACTCCCATTCCTTCCCTCCCCCAGCCCCCACCCCCTTGGCAACCACAAGTCTGTCCTCTATGTCTGTGAGTCTGTTTTTGTTTCGTAGATACGTTGATTTGTATCGTATTTTAGATTCCACATAAAAGTGATACCATATGGTATTTATCTTTCTCTTTCTGACTTATTCACTTAGTATGATAATCTCTTGGTCCATCCATGTTGCTGCAAATGGCATTATTTCATTCTTTTTGATAGCTGCGTAATATTCCATTGTATATATGTACTACATCTTCTTTATCCATTCATCTGTTAATGGACAGATTGTTTCCATATCTTGGCTATTATAAATACTGCTGCTATAAACCTAGGGATGCATGTATCTTTCTGAATTATACTTTTGTCTGGGTATATGCCCAGGAGTGGGATTGCTGGATCATATGGCAACTTTATTTTTAGTTTTTTGAGGAACCTCCATACTGTTGTCCATAGTGGCTGCACCAATTTATTCCCACCAGCAGTGTAAGGGGGTTCCCTTTTCTCCACACCTTCTCCAGCATTTACTTGTAGACTTTTTAATGATGGCCATTCTGACCAGTGTGAGGTGGTATCTCACTGTAGTTTTGATTTGCATTTCTCTAATAATTAACGATGTTGAACATCTTTTAAACATCTTTTCATGTGCCTATTGGCCATCTATATGTCTTCTTTGGAGAAATGTCTATTTAGGTCTTCTGACCATTTTTCGATTGAGTTGTTTGTTTTTTTATTGTTGAGTTGTATGAACTGTTTGTATATTTTGTAAATCATTTGCAAATATTTTCTCCTATTCCATAGATTGTCTTTTCGTTTTATGGTTTATGGCTTCCTTTGCTGTGCAAAAGCTTGTAAGTTTGATTAGGTCCCATTTGTTTATTTTTTGTTTTTATTTCTGTTGCCTTGGGAGACTGACCTAAGAAAACATCAGTACGAGTTATGTCAGAGAATGTTTTGCCTGTGATCTCTTCTAGGAGTTTTATGGTACGAACAGCACTTTTAATTTTTTTTAATAAAACAGAACAAAACAAGTATTGGATTGGCCAAAAAGTTCATTTGGGTTTTTCCATAAGATGTTACAGAAAAACACGAACAAACTTTTTGGCCAACCCAATAGAAACTACTAGAGGACATTGCACATGGCAGGGAAGTGTTGTTTGTAAAGCATGTTTCAATTATATATGTCCATGTCTACCAGATCTCAATGTCGAATTTATTGCTTGATGTGGGTTGCAGGCAAACATTTAAAGCCAACAGATTAGATCATCTCTAACTTTCCTGCTGACTCTAGAATATTGCAGTCCTACAGAAGTCATTTTTTTTAATGTGTATACATATTTTATTGGATCTCATTTTCCTTTTTTTTCACAATTCATTTTTTTAATATTATTTTACAACCTACTTTTTAAAAAATATTTATTTATTTTTATTTTTGGCTGCGTTGGGTCTTCGTTGCTGCTCGTGGGCTTTCTCTAGTTGTGGCGAGTGGGGGCTACTCTTCATTGTGGTGCATGGGCTTCTCATTGCGGCAGCTCCTCTTGTTGCAGAGCATGGGCTCTAGGTGCGCAGGCTTCAGTAGTTGTGGCACATGGGCTCAGTAGTTGTGGCTCACGGGCTTAGTTGCTCTGCGGCATGTGGAATCTTCCCGGACCAGGGCTTGAACCCATGTCCCCTGCATTGGCAGGCGGATCCTTAACCACTGTGCCACCAGGGAAGCCCCAGAAGTCAGTTTTGTAACTGGTTTTTCTCTTTTATTATTGTAAAAGATCCTAGAATAAAAGTTATTGTTGCCCTATTCATAGCACCCAGCACGGGGCCTTACAGTTAGTTCACTCCCAATAAATGTTTCTTATATTCCAGCACATTCAACAAGAACACACTCCAACATGAACTTTGGTGCTATCTTTCATCTCCAACAGAAGCGGAAGTCCCAGAGCTGGGTGACTGTACCAACCAGCAGGAAAATAGCCTCTTGAATATCATTGCCTTTTAGCTTGAGAGAATTCAGAGAGCTCCATAACTGCCACAGCCATGCTGGCAGCAGCCTCTGCAGATGCAGACTTTGACACTGAGATACACTCCTGGTTTCAGGAACAATCTGGTTCAATTTCTGGAGGGATGAACACTCTAGCAAGGGAAGTGGGGTGGGGGAAATGGGGAACAGATACATTCTAGAATCAAAAACAGGTGTGCACTAACTACACATCAGCAATCACTTCTAGGAGCATGAAACGTGACAGGTATCTGCAAACTGCTAAGGAAAAGAACAAGTATAATTTTATGGATTGTCACTTTGCAATAGCAGGATATAGAAAGCATGAAGGTTAGCAATTTTTACATCAGAAATCACAATTAGGGAACCATTTTGTTTTCTAGTCCCCCCTACAAAAAAAAAAAAAGCTGTGCCAGAATTTTTACATAATTAGGGCTTCAAGTAAAAATTTCGGCCTCCTGAAAGAAAAATGTCATTTCCTTTTTTTTTTTTTTTTTTTTTTTTTTTGCGGTACACAGGCCTCTCACTGCTGTGGCCTCTCCCGTTGCGGAGCACAGGCTCCGGACGCGCAGGCTCAGCGGCCATGGCTCACGGGCCCAGCGGCTCCGCGGCATGTGGGATCTTCCCGGACTAGGGCACGAACCCGTGTCCCCTGCATCGGCAGGCGGACTCTCAACCACTGCGCCACTGGGGAAGCTCTGTCATTTCCTTTTAAATCACATTTCTTTCCTCAGTTAATTCTGATGTTAGATGAAAAGATGGAAATAGAGAAGGTCCAGTCTTTAAAAAATTAGGAAGTGATATTTCTTTTCTAAAAAGCAAGAATGGATCAGAAATTAAAACTTAACATTTTACTCTGAAGTCTAAATATAGGCTACCTCAGGAGCACGGCTGGTCATGGGATAGACTCCTCAAATGAGGCGCCTGAGACCCTGGGGCCACGCCCCACACAGGTGAGGGCAGTCCATCTGAGTAAGAGCAATAAAGTAATACGGAGAGTGCTGACTGAGGTTGGGGGTCGTCCATGCAGGTAGGGAGGGATGCGCAGTATAGACACAGGTGAGATGCACTGGCTCAGGGTGGCAGTCAGGTGGGCTGAGCTAGTCAGGACTTGTGGTCCTGTCCACAATAAGGCATATGGACAGGACACACATGCCCAGGGTCCCAGGAAAGGCAGCCAGATCTCAGGACGTTTAGAATTGCCACAACTGAGAACTGGCCACTCTTCTTTCTACTGTCTGTCCTTTTGATTATATTCCTCAAATCTAGGCATAAATTAAACAACTTCAAAATTAATCCAACAGATCTACAAAACTGGCACCGAAGTTCCTCATGGTCTGTGATGACACTAGACTCCAAATTCCCAAGAACCAGCTCATCTCTCCCAGCAGCACACACCTCCAGCCCAAGCAGAATGGTGTCCTTGAGTCACTTATCCAATGGGCTGTGGCTGAAGAGAGAACGGAACCCGTGGGACTGGCGTGGCTCTTTGGCCAGTGGGGCTCAGGACAGGCAAGTTCCCCAAACCTGAGAGACTCCTGCTGCTTCAGGAAATTCGATCCCAGAGGAACAAAGAGACAAATAGCACAGATTCTGGCCCAGGGGAACAATACAGGTAGCCAGTGAAAAAACCAGGGCACAAGAGGGAGGCTTAATTACAGGAAAAAGACAGCAGTAGCGCAGTGTGGGGCGTACAGTGAGGGGAGGACTGGGGACACGGTTGAACAATCGCCTCTTGCAGAGACACAGCCCCAGAGCCCTGCGTGGGGTAGCCAATCAATAAAGATTGGCTGGCTGTTTAATTAACTCAGGAGCTTATTTAGCTAAATCAGGTCTGCCTGTGCCTTCAAGGAAATGGCCCTCCCGCATTAGGATCACGTGGGAGCCTGTTTAAAATGCAGATACCAGGCTCCAGAAGAGCCAGAAGGAATCCTGAGCTCTAGGGTTGGGCCCAGGAATCACCCTTTGGGCTGCACTGCTGTGGATGTGGGCCATCTTGATCTACTTCAGAAACTGTTGCATCCTGGATCCTGTTTGCAGGGAACGTCCGGTTAAAATGAATTCTTCTCCAGTTGAACAAAATAGAGGCACTGACAGTCTTCATATACAGGTATCTGGTGTGGTTTGTCCGCTGTTCACTGAGATGTGGTCTGTGGGTGGAGGTTCTCTCGCTCCCTGCCTGTACCCTGGACGGGTTTTCCCAGACTCTGTCTTACACACAGGCCCCAGCTGCAGGGCTAGCACTCCCAGTTTCTGCCATAATCCCAACGGCAGGATCTCAGCCCCACCTTCTACCCGTGGTGACTGATAATTAGGTCATCCTTTCCAGACCTGACATCCTGGGCCCAACCAGCCCAGCTCCTACTTGTTCCCTGAAGATGCCCCAAGCCAGAGTGCCAGAAGTGAGCCCTGTGGGTCCACCGATCTCTTAAGTCCCAGCATCTTACACACCTTGCCATATCGACCCAGACCACAGAAATGGCTATTGCCTTCATTTCCCTTACTAGTCTCTTTTCCTCAATCAGACCAATATTTATTGAGTACTTGCTGTATACCAGGCACTGAGTAACCAAAGTGAGAAAGTCCTTGGACTCCCAAGACTTCAGTTCTCCAAATGAGTATTGGTGGTTGTTGTTTTTTTCAATTTTCTGTTTTCATTTTGATAATCTTTTTTTAATTGATATTCTGCCATATAGAGTTTATATTCATAAATATATTCTCATCAAGTGAACGCCAAATGATACTATGTTATGATGAACAATGAAGGATCCAAAATAATTTGAATAATCTAAGTAGTTAGAATGCCAAGTGTTTTGGTGTCCAAACTGAAAGAAAGCTTGTAGTAGTGAGAACCACATTCTCATTCTGTTCATAGAGTCTGTTTTGCACCTGCAAGTTTGTAAAAGTTCATTTATTGTGAATGTAGCCGTAAATGAACAATGAAGAACTTTTCTGTTCCTCACTGTGGCAATAATGCAATTAGACATTCACTTAATGCAGATTTCCAGGATGTGGCAGTGCTAACCTTACCTATGAATGAATGAGATGATTCCACAGAGTTATCAAGTGGCATTTCATTAAAATTGGCATTTCAGGAATGCTCAAAGGGTAGAATTTTAATTAACTATGAGGTCTAATTATCCTGCACTAGCAAATAAGGCCTGGTTAACTGGCATTCTCTGCTTTAGCCTTGATCCCAAAGGCCAAAATAAATACAGAACTGGACCTCAGACCACATGTTTCTACTGTTAAACCCAGCACAACCAGTTAGTTTCAGAACAATAGCAGCATCTGTTATGTTAAACGACCATGGCTTACTTGAATAATATTGGTTTTGCAGATGTGTTTGTGCTTCACTCATACATGGGCTCTTTTTTTGTGATAATAGCTAGTACTTATGGAGAGCTTACTGCAGGCCAGGCACTGTGCTGAGCACTTTACATGGGTTAGCTCATTTAAGCCTCACAACAACTCTGAGATGGGTCCTATTACCCACATTTTACCAATAAGTCGACTGAGGCACAGAGAGATTGACTTGCCTAAGGTTACCGCCAAGGAAATGGTGGCTCTTGGATTTGAATCCAAGTGGGTCTGGCTCCAGAGCCTGTGTTCTTAACTTCCTGAGTGACGAGAGGTGGGCACAGTAACAGCCAAGTGCCATCCTGGTCCCTGGGGCACAGCTGTGGGACTGAGCTCTTGAAGTCAGCAGTCCTTGTGATGGTCCAGTGGTCCGCCTTCCTGATGGTGACACAAAAGGCAGGCCTGTTTGGAAGTGTGTTCCAGAGCCATTCCTGCAGCCTGGACCCTGCTGCTCTAGCCTTTCATTGATTTTTATGTTCCTAATTCCATGCATCAAATTCCTTTTCTGCTTCAAATATGCAGAGTGGTTCTTGTTTCCTGACGAGAGCTCTGCCTGATACACTTGCATTGATTCATGTAACAGCCCTGTGAGGAAAGTACTATTATCCCCTGCTTACAACCTGAGGAAACTGAGGCATAAGGAGGTTCATTAGCTTAGAAAGTAGCAGAGCTGGGTTTCTCACTCAACCTAGCTCCACAAACCATACTCTGAAGGCTACACTGCTTCCTCCATATGCTACTTTAAGTAGTGGGAATTAATGGTGCCTCACTGGACTTGAATTGATTTCCTGACCTGATGTCATTTTCACTCATGATCCAAACTCCCAGAAGAGTCTGATTGGCTCACTTGGGTCTCAGATCCTGCCTCCCTACCACCCTTGATTGACAGTGGGCAGTGGAGGAGGGTAGATCCCCCCAAAAGCGAGTCTGGTGGTGAGACAGATCACCTGCAAGTGATAAATGAGCAGCAGGACCAGTCATGCTGGTATAAACTATAACCATGGTGGCAGCCTTGGAAGCTCCAAAGGGGAATCCCTCCTTAATTTCATGCTCAGAGTTGTGCCCAGCCTTGCTGTGCCAGAAACTCAATTCGTTTGCTTGGAAATGCCAATAAGAAGTCCTCCCTGACTTGCTGTCTTAAATGTCTTAGCTATGTGTGACCTTGAGCCTGGGTACTTCCCTTCTCCGTATTGGGCATTAAAAGGAAACAAGAAAATATGTTTCCTCTTTTCATATCAGGATTTCAAAAACAATTTATTTTGCCACCTCTTTTTAATTTTTAAATAAAATATACTGATGTAATATGAGTATTAAAAAGATGTTTGAGGAAAACCCATCACTTTACCAAATTGCTCTACCAAAGCTACTTTATCAAATTATTCCTCCTTTTATTTTTGCAAAGTTAAAATCATATTGTATATGTGATCTGTTTGTCTGCTCTCTTCACTTATCATTATGGCAGGCATTTTCCCGTTTCAAGTTTCATAATCATAATTTTTGCAAAAGCGTATGTCATCATATTGTTGGCCCTAACTTAGTAATTCATTTTCCTTTTGTTAATTCAGATTGCAAGAGCCCCTGTTAGCACAAAGCCAAAGAAGCTTCCATTTTCTATTAAGAATGGAATTGGGAATTCTATTTGGAGGACATTTACTATAAAAGCTCTACATGACTCCCCGAGAGTGAGGCCAACTCAGCTGGAATAAGCACCCACTGCAGAGGACTTAGGGGCTTGTGGAAAATTCCAGAAGCTGGAGCTCCATCCTAGAACTGGGACTAAGGTAAGAGGAGAGAGGTGCCCACCTCACGTGCAAAAACAAAACAAAACAACAACCAAAAAGCACAAAAACCTCTACATGACAAATTTGACCCATAATGAGTTATGATTAATATTGCTTATCCTTCGCCTTTTAGTTACTAGCATTTAAACCTTTTACATGAACAAAAATTTTTTTCTTTTTTTACATGAACAAAAATGAATAAAAATTTTTTACATGAAGAAAAATTTTTTTCTTTTTTTTTTGGCCACACTGCATGGCTTGCAGGATTTTAGTTCCCCAACCAGGGATTGAACCCCGGCCTGTGTCAGTGAAAGCAGCAAGTCCTAACCACTGGACTACCAGGGAACTCCGTTTTTTCTTTTAAAATAACTTTAATCATTACTTTTTTGTTATTTTTTTTTCATTGAAAAAGGAATAATGCTTGTATTTTTTTTAAAAAAATTGAAACACAGCATATTATCTCAAATCCCCAAACACATATCCTTCATCAAAAGCAGACATTTCTGATAGTTCCTTCCACGTCCTTCCAGAATTTTCCTTTGTATATACATGCATATTGATATGTGCATGTCCCTTTTTCTTGTTTACATGAATGAGGACACACACTATATTGTGCTTGCCGCTTTTACTTGATTTCAGACGGCAGATTGAGCCATCTTGGCATATATAATCTACTTCATTTTTTTTTAAGAGGTAAATCATTTTCCACTATATGAAAGTGGTATAATATATTTAACCATTTCCCCATTGAGAGACATTTTCACAGTTTCTAGATTTTTGTTTTTGTGCTGTATGACAAGTAATGTTGTCACCATAACATTTTTTTGATAGATTCAGGGTAATCAGAAGTCTTAGATTTCCTGGGCAATCTTATTTTAATATAAAAAAATTATTTTAATAAATAATTTATATAGATTCCCGAAAGGCATTTGATAAAACTTAACATTTTATGTCCAATTTTTAAAATTCTCAGTAAAGAAAATAAAGTTTCAAAATTTTCTTATTTACTAAGGAAATAATAGAAGTTTTCCCATTAGAGTCAGGAAAAAGACAAAGACACCCACTCTCCCCATTATGGTTTAGTATTGCTCTAGAATTAGTAGTCATTGAAAAAGAAAGAAATAGAGGTATTAAAACTGGAAATAGGGCTACCCTGGTGGTGCAGTGGTTGGGAGTCCACCTGCCGATGCAGGGGACACGGGTTCGTGCCCCAGTCCGGGAAGATCCCACATGCCGCGAAGCGGCTAGGCCCATGAGCCATGGCCGCTGAGCCTGCGCGTCCGGAGTCTGTGCTCCGCAACGGGAGAGGCCACAACAGTGAGAGGCCCGCGTACCACAAAAAAAAAAAAAACAAACTGTAAATAAGGAGGTAAAATTATCCTTATCTGGGATGATGAACTGTAAAACTGGAAAAACACCGAAACAGAAAATCAACAGAAAAACTATTACAGACAAAAGAGCATTCAGTAAGGTGACTCTCATATGCTCTCAGTGACTGGTAAACTGGCACAACCCCCAGAGGTGAGGGGGCGGCAGTTTGGACCATTTCTAGTAGATACATTTATTTTCATGAAATCCTTGATCTATAAATAGATGGATGAGCTTTGTTCTGTAAAGAAAAGCCTATTGATTGACAGGAGGGGGAAAGAAACAACACTGTAGTTTTTTTAGTGTTTTTGTTGTCACTGTTGTGCTTGCTCTTGTTGTGTTTTTTTTTTTAAGTGTATAATTCAGGAGTTTTTATTCACAAGGTTGTGCAGACATCACCACTATCTAATTCCACCATATTTCTTTTTTTTTTTTATACAGCAGGTTCTTATTAGTCATCGATTTTATACACATCAGTGTATACATGTCAATCTAATCTCCCAATTCATCACACCACCACCACCACCACCCCCGCTGCTTCCCCCGCTTGGTGTCCATACGTTTGTTCTCTACATCTGTGTCTCAATTTCTGCCCTGCAAACTGGTTCATCTGTACCATTTTTCTAGGATCCACATATATGCGTTAATATACGATATTTGTTTTTCTCTTTCTGACTTACTTCACTATGTATGACAGTCTCTAGATCCAACCGTGTCTCTACAAATGACCCAATTTCATTCCTTTTTATGGCTGAGTAATACTCCATTGTATGTAGGTACCACATCTTCTTTATCCATTTGTCTGTCAATGGGCATTTAGGTTGCTTCCATGTGCTGGCTATTGTAAATAGAGCTGCAGTGAACATTGGGGTGCATGTGTCTTTTTGAATTATGGTTTTCTCTGGGTATATGCCCAGTAATGGGATTGCTGGGTCATATGGTAATTCAATTTTCATTTTTTAAGGAACATCCATACTGTTTTCCATAGTGGCTATATCAATTTACATTCCCACCAACAGTGCAAGAGGGTTCCCTTTTATCCACACCCTCTCCAGCATTTATTGTTTGTAGATTTTCTGATGATGCCCACTCTAACTGGTGAGAGGTAATACCTCATTGTAGTTTTGATTTGCATTTCTCTAATAATTAGTGATGTTGAGCAGCTTTTCATGTGCTTCTTGCCCATCTGTTTATCTTCTTTGGAGAAAAGTCTATTTAGGTCTTCTGCCCATTTCTGGATTGGGTTGTTTGTTTTTTTAATATTGAGCTGCATGAGCTGTATATATTTTGCAGATTAATCCTTTGTCCGTTGATTCATTTGCAAATATTTTCTCCTATTCTGAGGGCTTTCTTTTCATCTTGTTAATGGTTTCCTTTGCTGTGCAAAAGCTTTGAAGTTTCATTAGGTCCCATTTGTTTATTTTGTTTTTATTTCCATTACTCTAGGAGGTGGATCAAAAAAGATCTTGCTGTGATTTATGTCAAAGAGTGTTCCTCCTACGTTTTCCTCTAAGAGTTTTATGGTGTCCGGTCTTACATTTAGGTCTCTAATCCATTTTGAGTTTCTTTTTGTGTATGGTGTTAGGGAGTGTTCTAATTTCATTCTTCTACATGTAGCTGTCCAGTTTTCCCAGCACCATTTATTGAAGAGACTGTCTTTTCTCCATTGTATATCCTTGCCTCCTTTGTCATAGATTAGTTGACCATAGGTTCGTGGGTTTATCTCTGGGCTTTCTATCTTGTTCCATTGATCTATATTTCTGTTTTTGTGCCAATACCATATTGTCTTGATTACTGTAGCTTTGTACTATAGTCTAAAGTCAGGGAATCTGATTCCTCCAGCTCCGTTTTTTTCCCTCAAGACTGCTTTGGGTATTTGGGGTCTTTTGTGTCTCCATACAAATTTTAAGATTTTATGGGCTTCCCTGTTGAAGTGGCTGAGAGTCCACCTGCTGATGCAGGGGACACGGGTTCATGCCCCGGTCTGGGAAGATCCCACATGCCACGGAGCAGCTAGGCCCATGAGCCATGGCCAATGAGCCTGCGCATCCGGAGCCTGTGCTCCACAATGGGAGAGGCCACAACAGTGAGAGGCCCGCGTACCGCAAAAAAAAAAAAAAAAAAATTTTTTTGTTCTACTTCTGTAAAAAATGCCATTGGTAATTTGATAGGGATTGCATTGAATCTGTAGATTGCTCTGGGTAGTGTAGTCATTTTCATAATATTGATTCTTCCAATCCAAGAACATGGTATATCTCTCCATCTGTTGGTATCACCTTTAATTTCTTTCATCAGTGTCTTATAGTTTTCTGCATACAGGTCTTTTGTCTCCCTAGGAAGGTTTATTCCTAGGCATTTTATTCTTTTTGTTGCAATGGTAAATGGGAGTGTTTCCTTAATTTCTCCTGCAGATTTTTCATCATTAGTATATACGAATGCAAGAGATTCTGTGCATTAATTTCGTATCCTACGACTTTACCAAATTCATTGATTAGCTCTAGTAGTTTTCTGGTGGCACCTTTAGGATTCTCGATGTATAGTATCATGTCATCTGCAAACAGTGACAGTTTTACTTCTTCTTTTCCAATTTGTATTCCTTTTATTTCTTTTTCTTCTCTGAGTGCCATGGCTGGGACTTCCTAAACTCTGTTGTATAATAGTGGTGTGAGTGGACATCCTTGTCTTTTTCCTGATCTTGGAGGAAATGCTTTCAGTTTTTCACCATTGATAATGATGTTTGCTGTGGGTTTGTCATATATGGACTTTATTATGTTGAAGTAGGTTCCCTGTATGCCCACCTTATGGAGAGTTTTTATCATAAATGGGCGTTGAATTTTGTCAAAAGCTTTTTCTGCATCTATTGAGATGATCATATGGTTTTTATTCTTCAGTTTGTTAATATGGTGTATCACATTGATTAATTTGCGTATGTTGAAGAATCCTTGCATCCCTGGGGTAAATCCCACTTGATCATGGTGTATGATCCTTGTAATGTGTTGTTGGATTCTGTTTGCTAGTATTTTGTTGAGGACTTTTGCATCTATATTTATCAGTGATATTGGTCTGTAATTTTCTTTTTTTGTAGTATCTTTATCTGGTTTTGGTATCAGGGTGATGGTGGCCTCATAGGATGAGTTTGGAAGTGTTCCTTCCTCTGCAATTTTTTGGAGGAGTTTGAGAAGGATGGGTGTTAGCTCTTTTCTAAATGTTTGATAGAATTCACCTGTGAAGCCATCTGGTCCTGGACTTTTGTTTCTTGGAAGATTTTTAATCACAGTTTCAATTTCATTACTTGTGATTGGTCTGTTCATATTTTCTATTTCTTCCTGATTCAGTCTTGGAAGGTTATACCTTTCTATGAATTCTTCCATTTCTTCCGGGTTGTCCATTTTATTGGCATAGAGCTGCTTGTAGTAGTCTCTTAGGATGCTTTGTATTTCTGCAGTGTCTGTTGTAACGTCTCCTTTTTCATTTCTAATTTTATTGATTTGAATCCTCTCCCTCTTTTTCTTGATGAGTCTGGCTAATGCTTTATCAATTTTGTTTATCTTCTCAAAGAAACAGCTTTTAGTTTTATTGATCTTTGCTATCGTTTTCTTTGTTTCTGTTTCATTTATTTCTGCTCTGATCTTTATGATTTTTTTCCTTCTGCTAACTTTGGGGTTTTGTTTGTTCTTCTTTCTCTAGTTCCTTCAGGTGCAAGGGTAGATTGTTTATTTGAGATTTTTCTTGTTTCCTGAGGTAGGCTTGTATAGCTATAAACTTCCCTCGTAGAATTGCTTTTGCTGCATCCCATAGGTTTTGGATCATCATGTTTTCATTGTCATTTGTATTTAGGTATTTTTTTATTTCCTCTTTGATTTCTTCAGTGATCTCTTCGTTAATTAGTAACGTATTGTTTAGCCTCCATGTGTTCGTGTTTTTTACGTTTCTTTCCCTGTAATTGATTTCTAATCTCATAGCGTTGTGGTCAGAAAAGATGCTTGATATGATTTCAACTTTCTTAAATTTACTGAGGCTTGATTTGTGACCCAAGATGTGATCTATCCTGGAGAATGTTCCATGTGCACGTGAGAAGAAAGTGTAATCTGCTGTTTTTGAATAGAATGTCCTATAAATATCAATTAAATCTATCTGGCCTATTGTCTCCTTTAAAGCGTGTGTAACGTTATTAATTTTCTGTTTGGATGATCTGTCCATTGGTGTAAGTGAGGTGTTAAAGTCCCCCACTATTATTGTGTTACTGTTGATTTCCTCTTTTATAGCTGTTAGCAGTTGCCTTATGTATTGAGGTGCTCCTATGTTGGGTGCATATATATTTATAATTGTTATATCTTCTTGGATTGATCCCTTGATCATTATGTAGTGTCCTTCCTTGTCTCTTGTAACATTCCTTATTTTAAAGTCTATTTTATCTGATATGAGTATTGCTACTCCAGCTTTCTTTTGATTTCCATTTGCATGGAATATCTTTTTCCATCAACTCACTTTCCGTCTGTATGTGTCCCTAGTTCTGAAGTCGGTCTCTTGTAGACAGAATTTATATGGGTCTCGTTTTTGTATCCATTCAGCAAGCCGGTGTTTTTAGTTTGGAGCATTTAATCCATTCATGTTTAAGGTTATTATCGATATGTGTGTTCCTATGACCATTTTCTTAATTGTTTTGGGTTTGGTTTTGTAGGTCCTCTTCTTCTCTTGTGTTTCCCACTTAGAGAAATTCCTTTAGCATTTGTTGTAGAGCTGGTTTGGTGGTGCTGGATTCTCTTAGCTTTTGCTTGTCTGTAAAGCTTTTGATTTCTGCATCGACTCTGAATGAGATCCTTGCTGGGTAGAATAATCTTTGTTGTAGGTTCTTCCCTTTCATCACTTTAAGTATATCATGCCACTCCCTTCTGGCTTGTAGAGTTTCTGCTGAGAAATCAGCTGTTAACCTTATGGGGATTCCCTTTTATGTTATTTGTTGTTTTTCCCTTGCTGCTTTCAATAATTTTTCTTTGTCTTTAATTTTTGCCAATTTGATTACTATGTGTCTTGGCGTGTTTCTCCTTGGGTTTATTCTATATGGGACTCTCTGCGCTTCCTGGACTTGGGTGGCTATTTCCTTTCCCATGTTAGGGAAGTTTTCGACTATAATCTCTTCAAATATTTTCTTGGGTCCTTTCTCTCTCTCTTCTCCTTCTGGGACCCCTGTAATGCGAATGTTGTTGCGTTTAATGTTGTCCCAGAGGTCTCTTAGGTTGTCTTCATTTCTTTTCATTCTTTTTTCTTTATTCTTTTCTGCAGCAATGAATTCTACCATTCTGTCTTCCGAGTCACTTATCTGTTCTTCTGCCTCAGTTATTCTGCTATTGATTCCTTCTAGTGCATTTTTCATTTCAGTTATTGTATTGTTCATCTCTGTTTGTTCTTTAATTCTTGTAGGTCTTTGTTAAACATTTCTTGCATCTTCTCCATCTTTGCCTCCATTCTTTTACCGAGGTCCTGGATCATCTTCACTATCATTATTCTGAATTCTTTTTCTGGAAGCTTGCCTATCTCCACTTCGTTTAGTTGTTTTTCTGGGGTTTTATCTTGTTCCTTCATCTGGTACATAGCCCTCTGCCTTTTCATCTTGTCTATCTTTCTGTGAATGTGGTTTTTGTCCCACAGGCTGCAGGATCGTAACTCTTCTTGCTTCTGCTTTCTGCCCTCTGGTGGATGAGTCTCTCCAAGAGGCTTGTGCAAGTTTCCTGATGGGAGGGACTGGTGGTGGGTAGAGCTGGCCTTTGCTCTGATGGGCAGAGCTCAGTAAAACTTTAATCCACTTGTCTGTTGATCGGTGGGGCTGGGTTCCCTCCCTGTTGGTTGTTTGGCCTGAGGCGGCCCAACACTGGAGTCTGCCCAGGGCTCTTTGGTGTGGCTAATGGCGGACTCTGGGAGGGCTCACACCAAGGAGTATTTCCCAGAACTTCTGCTGCCAGTGTCCTTGTCCTCTGGGTGAGATAGAGCCACCCCCTGCCTCTGCAGAAGACCCTCCAACACCAGCAGGTAGTTCTGGTTCAGTCTCCTGCAGGGTCACTGCTCCTTTCCCTGGGTCCCGATGCACACACTACTTTGTGTGTGCCCTCCAAGAGTGGAGTCTCTGTTTCCCCCAGTCCTGTTGAAGTCCTGCAATCAAATCCCACTAGCCTTCAAATTCTGACTCTCTAGGAATTCCTCCTCCTGTTGCCGGACACCCAGGTTGGGAAGCCTGACGTGAGGCTCAGACCCTTCACTCCAGTGGGTGGACTTCTGTGGTATAAGTGTTCTCCAGATTGTGAGTCACCCACCCAGTGGTTATGGGATTTGATTTTACTGTGATTGCACCCCTCTTACCATCTCATCGGGGCTTCTCCTTTGTCTTTGGATATGGGGTATTTTTTGGTGAGTTCCAGTGTCTCCCTGTCGATGATTGTTCAGCAGTTAGTTGTGATTCTGGTGTTCTTGCAAGAGGGAGTGAGAGCACATCCTTCTACTCTGCCATCTTGAGCCAATCTCTTCTTGTCATGTTTTAATGTTTGGTTTTTTTTTTTTTTTTGGCTGTGTTGGGTGTTCATTGCTGCGCATGGGCTTTCTCTAGTTGTGGCGAGCAGGGGCTACTCTTTGTTGCAGTGTGCGGGCTTCCCACTGTGGTGGCTTCTCTTGTTGTGGAGCATGGGCTCTAGGTGTGCAGGCTTCAGTAGTTGTGGCACATGGGCTCAGTAGTTGTGGCTCCCAGACTCTAGAGCGCAGGCTCAGTAGTTGTGGCTCACGGGTTTAGTTGCTCCACAGCATGTGGGATCTTACCGGATGAGGGGTCGAACCTGTGTCCCCTGCATTGGCAGGTGGATTCTTAACCACTGCTCCACCAGGGAAGCCCTTTTTTTTAAATTGAGATATAATTGAGTGTTTTAGTCTTGAGAGCTTTGAAATGGTCTGACTGTGTCTCTACTCATCGAGTGACTTTACAGGTCAGTATTCTTCAAGTCCTGTGTCCAGGTACCAATTCATATCACTGAATATGGTGAATTCCCCTGGCACATAACCTGGGACCCACCTAGCTTTCCTGAGGATCTTTAGGGATCCAGTCTAATGGAGCAACACTGACCCGAAGAGCTTAATCCAGCAGGAGGGAGAGAGAGAGCCCACGAGGTGGCTGTTCCACTTGTTTGGGCTGCCTCCTCACCCACACTGACTACTGCCAGTGACAACACGGTTCCACTCTGAACCTCATTCACCTCCTTTATCCTCCTCCTCTGAAGTTCACTTCTAATATACTGAGGGGTGCTTGAGTAATTCCAGTGAACGGGAAAATGCAAAGAAATAAGGACATGTGTGCTACCAGCAGGAAACTCTACATTTAAAGTCAGTAACATTTTAACCTTAAAATTACCCAAGACTAAACTGTATTGATCAATTCCCAAACCCTAGTCCATCAAGAGGGGCTTGGCTACTGCCCCTGAATCACTGGGGAGCATCTTTAAATGGAAGAATGTCCCAGCCGCACCCCCAGAAATTCTGATTCACTGGCTCTGGGGTGAGACCTGGTAATCTCTATTTTTAAGATATTCCCCAAGGGACTTCCATGGAGGCGCAGTGGTTAAGAATCCGCCTGCCAATGCAGGGGACACAGGTTCGATCCCTGGTCCGGGAAGATCCCACATGCCGCGGAGCAACTAAGCCCGTGCACCACAACTACTGAGCCTGCGCTCTAGAGCCTGTGAGCCACAACTACTGAGCCTGTGAGCCACAACTACTGAAGCCTGCACACCTAGAGCCCATGCTCTGCAACAAGAGAAGCCACCGCAGTGAGAAGCCTGCACACCGCAATGAAGAGTAGCCTCTGCTCACCGCAACTAGAGAAAACCCGCACGCAGCAACAAAGACCCAACTCAGCCAAAAATCAAAAAAATAGTTATAAGATACTCCCCAAGAGGGACTTCCCTGGTAGTCCAGTGACTAAGACTCCACACTCCCAATGCAGGGGGCCCAGGTTCCATCCCTGGTTAGGGAACTAGATCCCATATGCCGCAACTAAGAATTCGCCTGCCACAAGTAAAGATCCCGCATGCAGCAACGAAGATCCCACGTGCCGCAACTAAGACCTGGCACAGCCAAATAAATACATAAAAATGAATATTAAAGAAAAAAATATATTCCTCAAGATAATTCTGATGGGCAGCCAGGCTTGGCAAACACAGGCATAAATTATTCAGTTATATCCAGAATATTGTGAACCATGTAACAGTCTAATAAATTTGGATGTGACCCTTTGGACGAGAAAAAAAGTCCCGGGAAAAATTGCCATCATAAAAGAATTAAATTAATCCTCGAGAGTGAGTAAATTAATCCCAGTAAACACATTACAGTCACTGACTGCATTAAGTAAAAATTTTGTCTGCCTAATCAATAATGAAATAAGCAGAGAGAGGACATTTTAAAGCCTGCAGGAGACATTATAATTCAAACAGTAGCCTAGATCTGATAAATATTTTATAGACAGTCAATTTTATTTCATTCTACTTGAGAAATGCATAAGGGCCTACGTTCCTATTTGGCAACATCAGGTTTTTTGAATTGAATTGGAAGCATACAAGGTTGGTTAAACTGATGTGAATTTCCTCCTCAAGGTGAGTGTTAGCAACCTCTTAACTAAAAACACCAGGGCACGTTTTCTCTCCGGGGTAGGCCACTTCATGTGGTCTTCCGGCTCTGGCTCCCATGCGCAGTTCTGCGAGTCTCTTTTGCTGAGTCTTGGTCCTGTGAAATGTCCGGCTCTCCAGAAAAGGCCACGTCTGTAGATCTTGGGTGCAGGCAGGAGAGAGTTCAGGTCCTTCTCAGTTTCCTCCTGCAGAAAACCTTGCAAAACCTCAGGTTCTTCTCTTTCATCAACTCATCAAGACCACCACAAAAACTATCTGCAGACAGTAGGTGAGTTTATGAAAACGCATCCATGCAGTGTGGATGTTTCTTATGGTTTTTTTTTCTCCCATCCTAAATTGAGTAAGATTTTTTGTAAAGGATAAAAAAATCAAGTCAGCCTAGAAAACCTGGATTTGACAAACTTATGGAGAGATTCATACAAACAAGGAATCTAAACTGAAAATTAGGCGTTTGGGCATCTCAGAAAATTTTGGGACAGGGCAGACCAACTTCACGCGAAAATGTACTAAAGAAACTGGGAGCTGTCCAGAGAAACTGGTTGTCAGAGTTAAGGCCAAGATTTTTCTTCTAAGCGAAACAGCGACTTTGAAACGTTTTGCCCATTTCCCTGACCCATTTCACCACGGGCTCCTTACGCTGGGTTTTTCATTTGGCGTCAAGATGTAGTGAGAACCTCCGCGGGATTTAACTGGCATGCCACAGCAGGCCTCTAGAGGGCGCAGTGCATTAAAGACCTTGGGCTTCCCGGGAGGAAAGGGAAGGGTGTTGGGGATCAAAGATCAAGCCCCCAGACCCGAGGTTCGGCCCCTGAAAGCCACTCTTTTGGAGAGTGTCTCCAGAAGAGAGAAATCTAGGATACAGGAAATTTGAAATCTGTGTGCTTTATTTCAAGACAAAGGAGAAAGAGAAAGACACTTGCATGGGGTGTGTCCTGCCACTGCCCCCAGCCCAGCCCCTTGGAACAGTGATCACGTTCAGTGCAGACTGTCCACTGCTGGCTGAGAACACTGTTGCTTGAAAAGAGTGTCCTTCTATTTTGGGGTGGAAAGAGAAGGGTCTCTGAGCAGGCTCTATCTCAGAGTGGAGCCACAGAGGGGCAGTGACACCGACATGACAGCTGACCTGCCCCGGGAATTGTGCTCGGGACCCGCAGCTGACGATGAGGCAGGGGAAGGGGGAATGGAAAAGAAAGAGCAATTCTTGAGATTCTTCTAAAGAAGAATTTGCAATCAAAGACAAAAAAAGGGAAAAGTTTAAGATGCTAAATCTACAAGGTTTTTCAAAGGGTGTCCTCAAGCATCAGAATCTTCTCTGGAGCTTGTTAAAAATATGGAGCCCAGGGAACACCTGCTGAGCCTTGGGAATGGCCAGGGAGTCTAAATTATTTTTTACAGCCCGAGAAGTTTATTAGAAATGTTTTTACTCAGTTATTAAGTGTGTATAGATTGTGGCACAAATGGACCTACCACCTGCTGATCCTCTCCCCTGTTTTTTAATTGAATTATAGTAGATTTATAATACTGTGTTAGTTTCAGGTGTACAGCAAAGTGATTCAGTTATTTTTTCTGATTATATTCCATTATAGGTTATTACAAGATATTGAGTACTTCCCTGTGCTATACAGTAAATCCTTGTTGCTTTTCTATTTTATATATAATAGTGTGTATCTGTTAATCCCATACTCCTTATTTATCCCTCCCCCGCCTTCCCTCTCCCCTTTGGTAACCATAAGTTTGTTTTCTGTGTCTATGAGTCTGTTTCTGTTTTGTATATAAATTCATTTGTATTATTTTTTAGATTCCACATATAAGTGATATATTATTTGTGTTTCTCTGACTGACCTACTTAGTATGGTATTCTCTAGGTCCATCCATGTTGCTGCAAATGGCAATATTTCATTCTTTTTATGGCTGAGTAATAGTCCATATATACATGTATATATATCACATCTTCCTAAAGCAACCATCTGTTGATAGACACTGGGTTGTTTCCATGTCATGGCTATTGTAAATAGTGCTACTATGAACACTGGGGTGCATGTATCTTTTCAAATTAGAGTTTTTGTTTTTTCCAGATATATACCCAGGAGTAGGATTGCTGGATCATATGGTAGGTCTATTTTTGTTTTTTTAAAGAACCTCCATGCTGTTTTTCATAGTGGCTGCATCAATTTACATTCTCACCAATGGTATATGAGGGTTCCCTTTTCTCCACATCCTCTCCAGCGTTTATTATCTGTAGACTTTTTGATGAAAGCCTTTCTGACCGGTGTGGGTGATACCTCACTGTGGTTTTGATTTGCATTTCTCTGATGATTAGCAATGTTGAGCATCTTTTCATGTGCCTATTGGCCTTCTGTATGTCTTTGGAAAAATGTCTATTTAGGTCTTCTGCCCATTTTTCAATTGGGTTGTTTGTGTTTTTTGATTTTGAGTTGTATGCACTGTTTACATATGTTGGATATTAACCCCTTGTCAGTCATATTGTTTGCAAATATTTTCTCCTATTCTGTAGGTTGTCTTTTTGTTTTTGGATGGTTTCCTTTGCTATGCAAAAGCTTTTAACTTTGATTAGGTTCCATTTGTTTATTTTTGCTTTTATTTCTTTTGCCTTGGGTGACTGATCTAAGAAAATATTGCTACAATTTATGTCAGAGAATGTTTTGCCTGTGTTCTCTTCTAGGAGTTTTATAGTGTCATGTCTTATATTTAGATCTTTAAGCCATTTTGAGTTTATTCTTGAATGTGGTGTGAAAGAATGTTCAGATTTCATTGATTTACACGTGGCTGTCCAGCTTTCCCAACATCACTTGCTGAAGAGACTGTCTTTCCCATTGTATATTCTTACCTCCTTTGTCATAGATTAATTGATCCTAGATGTGTGGGTTTATTTGGGGCTCTCTATTCTATTCCATTGATCCATATGTCTGTTTTTGTGCCAATATCACACTGTTTTGATTACTGTATCTTTGTAGTATAGTCCAAAGTCTGGAAGAGTTATACCTCCAGCTTTGTTCTTTTTCCTCAGGATTGCTTTGGCAATTCTAGGTCTTTTGTGGTCTTTGTGATTTTTCTTGTTTCTTGAGGAAGGTCTGTATCACTATGAACTTCCCTCTTAGAACTGCTTTTGCTGCAAAACATAGATTTTGTAAAGTGGTGTTTTCATTTTCATTTGTCTCGAGGTATTTTCTGATTTCTTTGGTTTTACTGCTGACCCGTTGGTTTCTTTTAGTAGCATATTGTTTAGTTTCCACATGTTTGTTTTTTTCTCATTTTTCTTTCTGTGGTTGATTTCCAGTTTCATTCCATTGTGGTCAGAAAAGAAGCTTGAAATAATTTCTACCCTCTTAAATTTGTTGAGGCTTATTTTGTGACCTAGTATGTGGTCTATCCTAGATAATGTTCCATGAGCAATTGAAAAGAATGTGTATTCTGTGTTTTTTGAATGTAGTGTCTTGTAGATATCAATTAATTCCAACTGGTTTATTGTATCTTTTAGGACCTCTGTTGCCTTGTTGATTTTCTATATGGATGATCTGTCCATTGATGTTAGTGGGGTGTTAAAGTCTCCTATTGTTATTGTATCATTGTCAATTTCTGCCTTTATGTCTGTTAGTATTCGTTTTATATATTTAGGTGCTCCTATATTGGGTGCATATATGTTAACGAGTGTAATATCCTCTTCTAGTATTGATTGCTTTATCATTATATAATGCCTTGTCTTTCTTTATGGCCTTTGTTTTAAAGTCTATTTTGTCTGATATGAGTTTTGCTACTCCCACTTTCTTGTCATTTCCATTTGCATGAAATATATTTTTCTATGCCCTTACTTTCAGTATCTGTGTAACTTTTGCCCTGAAGTGAGTCTCTTATAGGCAGCACATTGTAGGTTCTTGTTTTTTTATCCAATCTGCCATTCTGTGTCTTTTGATTGGAGCATTTAGTCCATTGACATTTAAAGTAATTATTGATAGATATATACTTACTTCCATTTTAATCCTTGTTTTCCAGTTGTTTTTGTAGTTCTTCTTTTTTCATTTCTTCTTCTTTTTGTTTTTCTTTTTGTGATTTGATGATTTTCTTTTGTATACTTGAGTTCCTTTCTTTTTTGGTTTTTGTGAAGCTATTGTATGTTTTTCATTTGTGTTTACCATAGATTTCAAGTATGTTGACCCATAACTATATCTACTTGCTTTAAATGGATAGTCATTTAAGTTCAGACACATTCTAAAAGATCTACATTTTATACTCCCCTCTCCTACATTTTGTGATTTTGACATCCTATTTTACATCTTCATGCTTATCCTTTTACTGTTTATTGTGGTTATAACCTCTTTTATAATTTTAATTATTTTTTAATCTTGGTACTGGCTTATTTAAGTGATCTTCAATCCTTTCATATATTGCCTTTTCTATTGTGATTTTCCCTTTCTTATAGAGTCTTGCTTCTTTCCTTTTTTTTTTTTAGGACTGATTTGTAGGTTTAATGAGATTATATCAACATACTTTATAATCTACAAAGCATAAATTTATATGATAGCTACTTTGTATTGAGCGTCCTCAAATTCTACTACCCTACAATTCTAGGAATAGTAGTGGAAGCTTTACATATATAATTAATAGTATCTCTTAATCCTCAACACAACCCCCCACTGTTGTTATGATTATATTCAATATATAAATCAGTTAATAATCAGCTCAGAGAGGTTGGTTGGATTGGTTTGCTAAGGTCAAACAAATAGAAAGGGGAAGAGAGTCAGGATTCAACTTAATATTACTTCCAAATAGAGGCCTTCCTTTCCTTTTAGCATAGAGCTAGGAAAACATCTTATGTACTTAAGAATAGCGGGTGTGATTAAGAAAAAGGGGAAATGGGGTTGGTGGAGGGTGGGTGGGGGTTGGGGGAAGAACCACTGAATAACCTGCCCCTAGAGCAAAGCTAACAAAGAAAACACCCTGATAAAACTTGTGCCTGCGTTTTACAACAGACCACCTGAAAATCCCTGGACTTCATAATGCATTGTTTTTTTAATGTATCAAATATAAGGTGCAAAGTAAAAAATAGATGTTTTTGAAGCTAGAAGAGCCATCCCAGCCAGATCCCAACTTAGTTATCACGCACATACACAAGCAAAAATGACATGAAACAGGAAAAACCGGACTTCCTTTGCTTTCAGAAAAGCCAAGAAGCAAAGAAAATTCTTTTTAGAAATTCAGAAAAAAAATTTTTTTCATAGTAGCTAATATGCCTTTCTTAGGCATTAAGACACATTTCTGTTCATAACCTTGATATTGCCATATTTTTACTCTTTATAAAAATCAAGTCTCCCAGTAAAAATGGTATTTTACCACACTAATCTTTAAATTGCATCACTGAAAATGTAATACACACCAATTTCTAACCTCTTGGAACATTCTGCAAAATGGATTTTAGTCACTGGAATGAATAATTGCTCAGAAAAGCAGCACTGCCTGAACTGTGGTATGATTTGGTAGGTAATAGTCTTGTTTTCCAGTAAAAACTAGATCTCGTAAGCAGAAACACTAGACTCCTTGTGGTTCCATTGATCGAGAGAGCGTTTCTGAGCAGCTTCTAAGCAAACATTTCTTGACAGGTTGATCACAGATCTGGGGTCTTCACTCCTCATAATGGCACTGCCAGATACAATCACGTTAGCTCCTGCCTCTGTGCATTTATGGATGGTGTCAGGACCTACTCCACCATCAACCTCAATGTCCAAAGACGGGAACTGGGTCCTCAACTAGTGAACCTTTGGCATCATATCTTGCATGAATTTCTGCCCTCCAAACCCAGCTTCCAGTGTCATAACCAAGGCCATATCTATCTGATGAGCCCATGGTGCCAAATACTCAACTGTAGTTCCTGGTTTGATAGCAAGGCCAACCTTCATTCCATTCTCCCGAATGTCTTTGATCAAAGCCGCCGGGTTCTCAGTAGCCTCGAGATGAAAAGTATATTGATTGGCTCCTGCTACAGCCATTGGTTTTACCCACTGTTCCGGCCTGGACACCATCATATGCATGTCAAAGAAAGGGTCCTGGGCTTCCCTGGTGGCGCAGTGGTTGAGAGTCCGCCTGCCAATGCAGGGGACACGGGTTCGTGCCCCGGTCTGGGAAGATCCCACATGCCGCGGAGCCATGGCCGCTGAGCCTGCACGTACAGAGCCTGTGCTCCGCAACGGGAGGGGCCACAACAATGAGAGGCCCGTGTACCGCAAAAAAAAAAAAAAGAAAGAAAGAAAGGGTCCTGGCCTAGCTGCTTTAGGACGCTTTCTACCACAGGGTGACCAGAGGTGATGTTGGGAACAAAATGCATCCAGGTGCGGGTAATCGGCCCCTAAACTGTCCAGGTCGCTGTTGAGGATGGACAGGCCAATCTTGCAGCCGGATGCCCTTCTTTCCTATTTAGAGAAGACCCTTCAATATTTCTTTTAGTGTAGATTTAGTATTGCTGAATTCTTTTAGTTTTTGCTTGTCTGAGAAACTCTTTACCTCTCCTTCTATTCTAAATGCTAATCTTGATGGGTAGAATATCCTAGGTTGCAGGTTTTTTGAATATATGCCACTCCCTTCTGGCCTGCAAAGTTTCTGCAGAGAAATCAACTGATAGCCTTATGGGGCTTCCCTTGTAACTGACTCTTTGTTTTTCTCTTGCTGTCTTTAGAATCCTCTCTTTAACATTTGCCATTTTAATTATAATGTGTCTTGGTCTTTTTGGGTTCATCTTGTTTGGGACTCTGTGCTTCCTGTACCTGGATATCTGTTTCCTTCTTTAGGTTTGAGGAGTTTTCAGCCATAATTTCTTCAAATACATTTTCTGATCCCCTTCCCTCTCTCTTCTCCTTCTGGAACTCCTATTATGCATAGGTTGGCATGTTTTATATTATCCCATAGATCTTATATGTTGCTTTCTTTCTGTTTTTTTTTTCATTTGTCTTTCTGTCTGCTGTTCTGATTGGGTGATTTGCATTATCCTATCTTCCAGATCACTTATTCATTCTTCTGTGTCATTTAGTCTGCTATTCATTGCTTCTAGATTGGTTTTTATCTCAGCAATGGAATTGTCTATTTTTTATTGGTTCATGTTTATAGTTTCTAGTTCCTGTTACAGTGATCTGTGTTTCTATTGATAATCTTTCTTAGTTCAGTTAGCATTTTTATTACCACCTTTTTGAACTTGGGGTCTAGTAGACAGATGAGCTCTGTTTCATAATTTGTTCTTTCAGAGGATTTCTCTTGTTCTTTTGATTGGGTGTAGTTCCTCTGCCTTTTCATTTTACTTAACTTTCTCTGTCTCTATGAATTTAAGAGAAACAGTTATCTGCTGTGGTCTTGAAAGGGTGTTTTTATGTGAGAACATCCCTGTGTAGACTACATATGTCCCGCGTTTTCATGCAAGGGCTGGTTTCAGTATGGACACCAGTCACGTCTTTCCTCAGGGTGTGCTGGCTGTTATCCCCTGGACAGGGGGTGTGGTAGGTGTTGTAGTATCTAGAGCCTGTGCAGGATATGAGATGGGGCTTCCTCTCTTGCCACCCTGGCAGGGGTGGGGTCTGCCCCCCCGCCCCCAGTTGTTGGATTAGAAGCCCTGAGGGTTGGGTTCAGTAGGATCCATTGCCTGTGAGTGTGAGCCCTGCCTCAAAGGAGGTGATGCTGAAGCAAGTAAGGACCTATGCACTGCCCACACAGGCAGCTTCAGTTCTGCTCAGAAGCTGCCCAACCCTTTCTCTGTTGTGTTTGTCCCAGATCTAGTGCAAGGCTCTGGTGTGGAGTAGCCTGGGGCTGGGGGTCGGGGCATAGTGGCTGCAGGAACTGAGGTGGCTGTGCTGCCCCCTGGGATCTGGGCTGCCTCTGTGGCAAACTTCTCCCAGGACGCATCTGCCCCAGACCTAGCGCTAAGCTGTGGTGTGGAGTGGGCGGAGCCAGGGCTCTCCAGCTGGGAGAGAACCCATGCAGACTCCTGAGCACATTGACAATGGCCATCACTGCAGAGGGAGTCTAAATTTTTAACAGGCTCCTGGAGGGACTCTGATATACACTGCAATTTGAGAACTATTGAATTGTACTTGTTCCAGAAAACCTCCTCACAAGCATCTGTATTTCCCTTCTTGCAAATATAACTCTTTGTCCCATCTGCTCTAAATGGCAAACAGTATGCACCGTTAGCTTGTAAAAATACTTCACATACGTCTTGGAAAATCTTTTAATCACTTTACTTTCTTTTCTCTGAGCACTTCTTTTTATCTTTGAGCTTTGGAGTGCCAAACTGAGGTCAGTCCTAAATACATTTTTGACCAACATTAACATCAAAAGGACTTCACTGTAATCCAGCTCATCTAAGCCATTTTCACCATTTATCTTCAGCCCAGTATTACCAAGGAGCTGGTCAGTGGACTGAGAACAGTTTATCACACTGACAAAAGATCAGAGTTCACTGAGCCACCAGACATGTTTGGGGGCCACAGGCACTCAACTTCTCCTGCCTGTTCCCTGGAAAAGGTGGACATGAGGAATCCCTCTAAGTCTTTGGGCAGTGAGGGGGGTCCTGAGTGAGGGGGCACTTGCCCCTGACCTAGAGAAAAGCTTTCGCATCTCATGCCTTTTCCTCTGAAGTCTAGTCTGCCTGGAATGGCCATTCCCGCTTGCTGTGCCCATAAACTCCTACCCACCCTTCAAGTCCCAGCTCAGAAATGTGTAGTGATAATAAAAACACTCATCATAAATCAGGTTTCCCTCTTCTGTTCTGTCCTAGCATGCTATAATTTCCCTTTATAGCACTCATCAAATCTGTAATGATATATTTGTGTGAATATTTTATAAGCATATGTGTAACCTGGTTGACCAAAAGCTACATGAGAGCAAAGACCATTTGCCTTCTCACACTTGTACTTATAGCCTATTACCATGCCTGACACATAGTAGGTACTCAGTTAATATTATTGGATGAATGAATTGATAGGTGTACATTTATTGAGTACTTCCACTGTGTCAGGCCCTGGGCTAAGTGCTCCTGATATATGGTCTGTTTTAATGTTCCCAGCAACCTTCTGAGGTAAGTATTATTATTACCTCTGTTGAATAGACAGGAAGTTGAGGCTCAACGATGTCTTGAGAATTTTTCAGGGTCACACAGCTAGTAAGTAGGAGCACTGGGATTTGATATTAAATTTGTGCACCTCTAGACCTCAGCTCATTTGAAATGGTCACCCCCCTGTTACCTTCTTGGACACCCAAATACTAGTTAGTTGTTTCTTTGCTGTTTTTTTCTCATATCATGTCAGCTATTCCTTTATTACCACACTTACCACGTTACATCATCGGGATTTAAATATGTGTATCTTTGAGCTCCATGAGTGCATGGACTTTATTCAACTAGCAGGCCAATTCCAACCACCTCGTCCATAGCCAGGTGCAATTACAATGCCGGACAGTAAGTGCCCAGTTAACCCAGGATCAGTCTCTCTCAATACCTCATTGTCCCCTCCTTATAAAGAAAACAGATGCCATTAACGTAGGTTGACAAAGTAACCAAATGAACAAACAGCTCAGAGGCAGACCAACCATATATGGAAACTTGACATATGAGATGGTGGCTATGGGAAAAGGATGGAGCCAGGACACTTGGTTATCCACATAAAAAGGAGTGAAGGGCTCCCCTGGTGGCGCAGTGGTTAAGAATCCGCCTACCAATGCAGGGGACATGGGTTCGAGCCCTGGTCCGGGAAGATCACGCCACAAAGCAGCTAAGCCTGTGCGCCACAACTACTGAGCCCAAGAGCCACAACTACTAAAGCCCACATGCCTAAAGCCCGTGCTCCGCAACAAGAGAAACCACCACAATAAGAAGCCTGCACACCGCAATGAAGAGTAGCCCCTGCTCACTGCAACTAGAGAAAGCCTGTGCACAGCAACAAAGACCCAATACAGCCAAAAAAAATAAATAAATCAAAAAAAAGAGTAAAATTAGATTTCTATCATACACCATACACAACAATTAATTCTTTTGTTTTTCTTTTTTTTTGCGATACGCGGGCCTCTCACTGTTGTGGCCCCTCCCGTTGCGGAGCACAGGCTCTGGACGCACAGGCTCAGTGGCCATGGCTCACGGGCCCAGCCGCTCTGCGGCATGTGGGATCTTCCCGGACCGGGGCACGAACCCGTGTCCCCTGCATCGGCAGGCGGACTCTCAACCACTGCACCACCAGGGAAGCCCCCAAAATTAATTCTTAATGGATTAATGACTTCCATATGAAAAACGAAACTTACAAACATGTAAAATGAGTAATTGCAGTGGTAATTAGGGAAATAAAAATTAAGACCATGATAAAATAATCATTTTAAAACCATTAAATTTGCCAAAATTAAGAAATCTGATAATAGTGTTGGCAAAGATTTGGGTCACTGCTGGTAGGGGTGTGTGTGTGTGTATATATATATATAATTTTAGAAAAAAGTTTGGCAATATCTAATAAATTGTTATAATTATACTATAGCATATGCAGTAAAAAAAAAAATGATCATGTGCAGTTCCTGTGGAAAACAGCATAACAGTTCCTCAAAACATGGGATTACCATATGATCCAGCAATTCCACTTCTGGGTATATACCCCACGGAAATGAAAGCAGGGACTTGAGCAAATATTTGTACAGCCATGTTCATAGCAGCATTATTCACAAGAGTCAAAGGTGGAAGCAATCCAAGCATGCATCAGTGGACGAACAGATGGACAAAATGCTGTGTGTATATATGTATATATACAATGGAATATTATTATCTCTTTTAAGACCATTGGTTAACTGATACCAGCTAGTGCTGGACCTCCAGGATGGTGAAAGTTCTGGAAACTCTGAAAGGGAGGAAAGGCTGAATGAGATGGGATGCTGGTCTAGAAAATGCTCATGGGCTTTTTGGACAGTCTGGTTTAGAAGCACAGCTACACAAGCTTTGCTTGGCTGAAGCACTCTTCTCTTCTCTCCAGGAAGTTCATTCTCTTTGGTTAAGTGAGCCACCTCACGAAGGATCCAGATCCACAGAATCAGCCTGAAAAAGGAAAAGCCAAGTTGGAAGACACCTGAGACCTAACTTCAGGTATTAGCAAACCTGTCTTATAGACATGCATTCGCTGTGGGCCATTCAGAGAGGAAGCTGGGTATTTAGAGGCGACAGGGAAACCGTGTAAGCTTAGATCTGGGCAAGCATCCACGAGGTAGGCTGCCTGTGAGGTCCTGGGCAAGGTCAACCATATCGGCTGTCAGAGGTTCCAGGACTGGAGGCTGGGGAAAAGAGAGAAGATGACAGCTAAGGTCCTCTCTCACTCTGTGACGATAATTCAAATGCATCCAAATGTTAGACACCTCACCCGCCAGTAAAAATGCTCAGTCCTAGAACCACTCGGTCGACATTTATTTTGAGTTGAATTTTCTCTCTAATTGTTCCGTAACCCATTCTGATCTTACCATGAACCATCTTAGCCCTTTGAACATAATCTGTGCTCCTTGGAGAATTAAAACTGCTGCCAAGGCTTAGGTTTTACTACTTATAACGTAAGCCGTGCATTTCACTAATAAAAAGCTGCTTAAAGCAGATGCATATATTTTTTTTTCTATGTTCCAGAAAGGTCAGTGTTTGCTACCTCTTCTATAAACGAGTCTACCATCTTTTCAAGGTTTTCTCCCACGTGCATTTATAAAGCACTACCATATTCTGCCAACAAAAGTTCTGGAAGCTCACAAGATACTGAACTTAAAGATTTATATAAACAGCCACAGGCAGGTCTTTTGTGTGTGTGTGTGGTACGCAGGCCTCTCACTGTTGTGGCGTCTCCCGTTGCGGAGCACAGGCTCCGGACGCGCAGGCTCAGCAGCCATGGCTCACGGGCCCAGCCACTCCGCGGCATGTGGGATCTTCCCGGACCGGGGCACGAACCCGTGTCCCCTGCATCGGCAGGCGGACTCTCAACCACTGCGCCACCGGGGAAGCCCCAGGCAGGTCTGTTTTGATACTGTCCAAGACACAGTAATGAAGAGGGGATCACAAATAAGTCAGCTAAGTACAGTCACTTTAAAACCACGAATGGAAACGAGAGGCCACTGCAAGGTTTTGATCAATGCTGATGCCAACTTGAACACCGTGAGAAATGTGATGCCGATGTCTTTTCCATCTGGCAGTTTCTTTTCTTAGCAGTAATTAAATCAGTGAAAATTGAATATAGTCATGAGAGTTGCTCACATTTTTTTAGCAGCAATCATGAAACCCAAACCCCATTGATACACTTTGAAAATCTACAGCTGACGAATTTTTAAATGTCAGGTCCATGCTAGTTTATTTTGCAGGCTACTCCAGGGGAGCCAGGCATCAGCCCAAGTCTTCCCTGCAGGCAGGAGGAAGGCTTCTCCTCCAGAGCTGCAGGCAGAGCCCACTGGGCTCTGTGTCCCTTTCCTGGCACCATCTGGGTGGTGTCACCATGAAATTTTCGGCGTGTGCTGCCAGCACTGGCATCCTGTCAGATCCTGGCCCAATACTTCAAGTGTGTATACGTATAGCTGATTCACTTCATCATACAGCAGAAACTAACACAACATTGTAAACCAATAATACTCCACTAAAGATGTTACAATTAAAAAAAAAGTACTTCAAGCGTGTGCTGAGTCAGAACAGGTGCAGGAATTAAGTAACCGCTTTGTACCCACGTTTACATATTGCAGCTTGTGAGCAAGCTGGCTCAGGTGTGCTTCCTCCTTTCTTTGGCCATTGGTTTCCCCTGCCCAGGATCAGTTGGCTGCCAGGCGTGACCTGAAGGGTTACTGCATCGCTGTCATTTGATGAGTTACTGACAGCATGTTTGAAGTTGTCCTTTCATTCTTGTGAGGCCACTTCTTTCTGTTGTGGAATCACTTCTCCCCTCGGAACATACAAACCTACACCACCTACACGTGCCCCTGAACCTGTGTCTGGAGACCCTCAGGAAAGGGGAGCAATCATGACTTTGGTCTTAGGAGCATCTCACTACCTTTCTCCTCACCCAGAGTGTGAAGCCAGGAAAAGAAGCAGAGGCCACCTTTAGAGACGGAGTAGGGAAAGTAAGGAGCTGACTCAGACGCACAAAGAACTTAGCAGTGAGTAGTGCCGACGTTAGCACCTCGTGCTGAGTGGGCAGTGCCAAATAGGGACCTACTTTTGAAAGTTAATAGTGATTATGAAATAGGGGCTGGCTCTCAGTGTGACACAGAGACTGAGGCTGCTGCTGACGAGGGAACATCAAAGCAATGTATGGGGAAACCTAGATGCCAGTGAGGTTTGCCCTTAACACACCAAGCTGCCGTGTGACCCCAAAACAGAAAGGTCTGAACCAAGGGCTGGGGTCCACCGAACTGGTCCAGAGGTGGTGCTGAGAGAAGACCTAGATGCCCAACGTCCAGGATGCTTTCATGCCCAAACACAAGGCTGAGGACACGACCTAGAGAGGAAATGGCACAGGTAAGAAACAGAGGCAGGAGGGTGTTGGCAAAGTTAGAGAGTAAGGCGGTCGCATAGATATTCTTAGAAAACAATGTTTAAACAAAACCAAATGTATATTTCTGGACCCTGAAGTGGAAAGGAAGATCCTTCCAAAACAAAAATGGGAGTGGGTAAGATCAGGAGGCAAAAGGGCTGTTAAAAGCAGTGACTTGGTCTAGTTTTAGCTAATTATATACTGAGATGAAACAGATCCCACGTCACCATGGGGGGATGGAGCTGGAGCCCCCCACCAGGCTGGCTGTTGGGGGCCTGGTTCTGAAAGCTGGGCCAGTGAGCACGCAGAGCCCCCTGGAGCCGGTGCCGACAGGCCAGGTAGCAGGGGACACGGGGACACGGAAGCCCCTGGACACTGACGTGTGGACAGTCGGCTCTACTTGCCTGGCAGTTTCCGCGCACTACCCCCTCCCCACCTTCACCAGCCTATTATCAAGAGAAAGGAAGGCTGTGTTCAGTGATCCTAGGGAAGGTTTTCCCTTTTCTCATGCAGAAAATAAAAAGGAAAAGCAAGCTGAGTCATCAGGAAAAAGAATTATAACCTGATACTAAGTTCAGTTGAAACTTTTGTGACTGTTCTAAAGAGAACAGATGAGCGACACATGGGAACCACTGGAGAAGGAGGCCAGGAGGGGAACTCAGGTAACCTAGGGACAGGGATGTGAGCATGGCCATGACCCCCTTTTTCCTAGGGAGACAGGAGCAAACTGTGATCTGGGCCTATTGGCACAGAACAGGGCTCTGCAACCTTCCCTGTTCCAAAAACGGTGGGGTGTCTGGTGAGTTCAAGATCCAGCTCTTCCCTCCCTGGCTTGCCCACAGGCAGAGTCCCTTCCCTCTCTCCTTTGCTCCTGCCCACCTGCCCTGGAGCCCCCCTCCTCCCCACTACTTACCCAGCACCCCAGCAGCTCTCAGTGCCCAGCAGCTCACGGATCTGTCCTCTAAGCCCACCATTTAATCATAACAGGTAAATCTCAACACTTTACTAGGTGCCAGGCATGGTTCTAAGTGCTTTTGCATATCTTAACTCCTTTAATCTTCATAAACAACCCTATAAGGTAGGTCTTACTTTTATTCCTCCCTGGGAAGACAGGGGCACAGAGAGGTGGAGTGACTTGCCCAAGGTCACACAGCTAGTGAGCAGCAGAGCTAGGATTTGAACCCTGGAAGTCTGGCACCGACATCTGTGCTCTCAACCACTCCATTATCCTGCCTCTCAATGCCAGCCTGTCCTAGGATGCTGGATGTTAGGTTGTATAAGTTAATTTTTAGGTTAGGCCAGTGAGGCCTCCCGCAAGCATACTTGGCCCTGCTTAACTCCTGAGCCCATCAGAACCAAGGCAGATGACTTCCAGGGTCCTGGCACCCTGCCCAACTCTGGCCAGGCCCCTTCCCCTGTATCCCCAGCAAATCTCTGACCTGGAACCACTCTATACTCCGGCTGACCTTCATTACCACCTCTACCTAGAAGCCCCAGTTACAGCACACACTTCACAGAGCTGGGTCCTCTCTCTAACAGTGAAATGGCCCAGGGTTTCCACTTTCCCCGCACTGGATTGCTCACTACTCTTCCTCCTACCAGCTCCTCCCACTCCCCACAAGCCCATGCTACCCTGCTGAGCCCACCTAAGTGGTGAGGGCAGGCACCACCTTTGTGCCATTCTTCTGGCCTCAAAGGTGCAGATCACAGCATTTTGCATGGCAGCTTGACTGGTTAAAAACTTTTAAAAACAAACTAGTAAGTGAAATGCATTTAAGTGACCACGGGAAAGGAGCTCTGTCAAATCCCTGACCTTAGAAAGTCAACCAAGGAGTCTGCTAGACCCTCTCTCCACATGACCTCAGTGTTTAGCATTATCTAACCACACTGACGTGTGGGTGGTGGGACAGAGCCCCCAGCAGTGTGACCCAGGGAAACATGAAGGGGGACCTCGGCATGGTTTGGGGGCCGTGCAGAGTAAAGCAATGAAGAGCAGAGAGGAATGATAAGCAGCTCTGGCTTACACATCAGTATGGTGCTTCTCTAAGGTTTATCACAGGTGTCCATCAAACACTTAAGATGGAGGTGATGGGTGAAATTGATATTTGCTTCTTTGACTCAAGCATTCATTCCCAAGGACATAATCTCAATTCAGAGTTTCCAGGTGAAACTTTGCCAGAAATATTGCCAACTCTGCTGTCCAGGGATTTTGCAAGAATATGGTTAACTTATGGCCACTAAGTGATAATAGAAGATTCTGGGGACTGTCAGGTCAGTTCCAAACAGCTAAGAAACACATAGGTATAAATTAATTAGTAGTATTTTAAGTAACCTAGACTCTAAAACAATATTCTCCAAAGCATGTTCCAATGAATAATTAGAATAAGTGTAGAGAAAAAAATATTCATAGTCAAATAAACTTGGGAAATACAGAGTTAAAGCTAAACAGGCTTTTTGACTACACAGCTTCCCAGGGGCCTTAGCATGTGAGTGAGCACTGCATGTGAGCAGCAAGGGCATCCATCATATGCAGCTTTTCTCACACTTTTTGGTCACCAGCCCCCCTGCCCCCCATTTTCTTCCCCTCATAGGAATGCATGAACTTTGTTGCCCAGAACAGTGCTGCTTTAATGTTAACTGAAAGTAAAATGGTTAGACCACCTTGACCTCTATGAGAAGTGTGTTATTGGAACCCTATTGGAACAGGCAGTGGTCATCAATAGTGGCTAAAATCAATAGATGAAAGGCCCACAGGGAACATTATCATATATGGATCAGGCTGAGGCCAACTGAACCCACCGATGAGTCCTAACGCCACAAAAAGAGAGGCACTCCTAGGGGTTAAAACAGGTGTTCCAGCAAAATGGTACGTGTATGTTCACAGCATCACTATTCACAGAAGTCAAAAGGTGGAAACAACCCAAATGTCTATCAACTGAGGAATAGATAAATAAAATTCCACACAATGGAATATTATTTAGCCATAAAAAGGAATGCAGGGGACTTCCCTGGTGGCGCAGTGGTTAGGAATCTGCCTGCCAATGCAAGGGACACAGGTTCAAGCCCTGGTCCAGGAAGATCCCACATGCCACGGAGCAACTAGGCCCGTGTGCCACAACTACTGAGCCTGCGCTCTAGAGCCCGTGAGCCGCAACTGCTGAGCCTGTGTGCCACAGCTACTGAAGCCCACGCACCTAGAGCCCGTGCTCCGTAACAAGAGAAGCCACCGCAATGAGAAGCCCACGTGCCATAACAAGGAGGAGCCCGCGCTCACCACAACTAGAGAAAGCCCACGCGCAGCAACAAAGACCCAACATAGCCAAAAATTAATTAATTAATTAATTAATTTCAAAAAGGAATGTAGTACTGACACGTGCTACAAACATGCATGAGCCTTGAAAACATTATACTAAGTGAAAGAAGCCAGATACAAAAGGCCACGTATTACATGATTCCATTTATATGAAAAATTCAGAGAGACAAAAAGTAGATTCATGGCTACCAGGGGCTGGGGAGAGGGAGGTGGGGAATGACTACTTAATGGGTACAGAGTTTCTTTTTGAGGTGACGGAAAAGTTCCAGAATTAGATAGTGGTGGTAGTAGCACAACATGGTGAATGTACTAAATACCACTGAATTGTACACTTCAATGTGGCTAAAAGGGTAAATTTGATGTTATGTGTATTTTACCAAATATAAGAGATAGAGAAAGCGAGGCAGGACATACCTCCTGATAGGGTGTAACAGGAAGTTCACAGCACCTCCCATGAGGTAGTCTTGCCAAAAAATCCAACTTGGTTATGCCTCTAGAGCCAACTACCAGTTTACAGGAAAAACAAGGGGAAAGAGGAACATATTCACAACTCCGTGGGGAGGAATTCAGCAAAATCCAAAATGAGGGACAACTAAGGAACAAAAGACCAAGTTTCTTCACAAATAAATGACAAGAAAACAAACACGAAGGACGAATAGTCAGATTTTAAAAGATTTACAAGACCTAACACCCAAATGCAACGTGCATGTCTGGATCCCAATTTAAACAAATCAACTATTTTTAAAAAGCATTAACGAGATAACCAGGAAAATCTGATGACTGACTGGATTTTTTATGATCTTATTACCATTAAATTTGTAGGTGTGATAAGGGTCTTATGGTAAAGCAAAACAGAAAGATTTTATTTTCAGAGCTATGTACTGAGGCATTCACAGACGAAAAGATATGTCTGGGATTTGCTGTAAAGTAATTCAGTGTGAGGAGGGGGAGGAAAATAGTAATACAGAAGAAACAAAATTAGCCATTAATTGATAATTGCTTGAAACTGGGTATTCTATCTAATTTTGTATTAAGTTTGAAAATGTCCATAATAAGAAGTTTTTTAGAAAATAAATTGCCAAGGAGACTTCCCTGGTGGCGCAGTGGTTAAGAATCTGCCTGCCCACACAAAGTAGTGTGTGCATCAGGACCCAGGGGAAGGAGCAGTGAACCCAGGGGAGACTGAACCAGACCTACCTGCCAGTGTTGGAGGGTCTCCTGCAGAGGCAGGGGGTGGCTGTGGCTCACCGAGAGTACAAGGACACTGGCAGCAGAAGTTCTGGGAAGTACTCTTTGGCGGGAGCCCTCCCAGAGTACGCCATTAGCCCCACCAAAGAGCCCAGGCAGGCTCCAGCGTTGGGTTGCCCGAGGCCAAACAACCAACAGGAAGGGAACCGAGCCCCACCCATCAGTAGTCAAGCAGATTAAAGTTTTACTGAGCTCTGCCCACTGGAGCAACAGCCAGCTCTACCCACCACCAGTCTCTCCCATCAGGAAACCTGCACAAGTCTCTTAGAGACACTCATCCACCAGAAGGAAGAGAGCAGAAGCAAGAAGAACTACAATCCTGCAGCCTGTGGAACAAAAACCACATTCACAGAAAGATAGACAAGATGAAAAGGCAGAGGGCTATGTATCAGGTGAAAGAACAAGATAAAACCTCAGAAAAACAACTAAATGAAGTGGAGATAGGCAACCTTCCAGAAAAAGAATTCAGAATAATGATAGTGAAGATGATCCAGGACCTCTGAAAAAGAATGGAGGCAAAGATGGAGAAGATGCAAGAAATGTTTAACAAAGACCTACAAGAATTAAAGAACAAACAGAGATGAACAATACAATAACTGAAATGAAAAATGCACTAGAAGGAATCAATAGCAGAATAACTGAGGCAGAAGAACAGATAAGTGACCTGCAAGACAAAATGGTGGAATTCACTGCTGTGGAACAGACTAAAGAAAAAAGAATGAAAAGAAATGAAGACAACCTAAGAGACCTCTGGGACAACATTAAATGCAACAACATTCGCATTACAGGGGTCCCAGAAGGAGAAGAGAGAGAGAAAGGACCCAAGAAAACATTTAAAGAGATTATAGTCGAAAACTTCCCTAACATGTGAAAGGAAATAGCCACCCAACTCCAGGAAGTGCAGAGAGTCCCATACAGGATAAACCCAAGGAGAAACATGCCGAGACACATAGTAATCAAATTGGCAAAAATTAAAGACAAAGAAAAATTATTGAAAGCAGCAAGGGGAAAACAACAAATAACATACAAGGGAACTCCCATAAGGTTAACAGCTGATTTCTCAGCAGAAACTCTACAAGCCAGAAGGGAGTGGCGTGATATACTTAAAGTGAGGAAAGGGAAGAACCTACAACCAACATTACTCTACCCAGCAAGGATCTCATTCAGATTTGATGGAGAAATCAAAAGCTTTACAGACAAGCAAAAGCTAAGAGAATCCAGCACCACCAAACCAGCTCTACAACAAATGCTAAAGGAATTTCTCTAAGTGGGAAACACAAGAGAAGAAAAGGACCTACAAAACCAAACCCAAAACAATTAAGAAAATGGTCATAGGAACATACATATTGATAATTACCTTAAATGTGAATGGATTAAATGCTACAAACAAAAGACACAGGCTTGCTGAATGGATACAAAAACAAGACCCATATATATGCTGTCTGCAAGAGACCCACTTCAGACCTAGGGACACATTCAGATGGAAAGTGAGGGGATGGAAAAAGATATTCCATGCAAAAGGAAATCAAAAGAAAGCTGGAGTAGCAATACTCATATCAGATAAAGTAGACTTTAAAATAAAGAATGTTACAAGAGACAAGGAAGGACACTACATAATGATCAAGGGATCAATCCAAGAAGAAGATATAACAATTATAAATATATATGCACCCAACATAGGAGCACCTCAATACATAAGACAACTGCTAACAGCTGTAAAAGAGGAAATCGACAGTAACACAATAATAGTGGGGGACTTTAACACCTCATTTACACCAATGGACAGATCATCCAAAATGAAAATAAGTAAGGAAACAGAAGCTATAAATGACACAATAAACCAGATAGATTTACTTGATATTTATAGGACATTCCATCCAAAAACAGCAGATTACACTTTCTTCTCAAGTGCGTATGGAACATTCTCCAGGATAGATCACATCTTGGGTCACAAATCAAGCCTCAGTAAATCTGAGAAAATTGAAATCATATCAAGCATCTTTTCTGACTACAATGCTATGAGATTAGAAATGAATTACAGGGGAAAAAATGTAAAAAACACAAACACATGGAGGCTAAACAATACGTTACTAAATAACCAAGAGATCACTGAAGAAATCAGAGGAAATAAAAAAATACCTAGATACAAATGACAACACACGACAATCCAATACCTGTGGAATACAGCAAAAGCAGTTCTACGAGCAAAGTATATAGCTATACAAGCCTACCTCAAGAAACAAAACTCTCATATAAATAATCTAACCTTACAGCTAAAGGAACTAGAGAAAGAAGAACAAACAAAACCCAAAGTTAGCAGAAGGAAAGAAATCATAAAGATCAGAGCAGAAATAAATGAAATAGAAACAAAGAAAACAATAGCAAAGATCAATGAAACTAAAAGCTGGTTCTTTGAGAAGATAAACAAAATTGATAAAGCATTAGCCAGACTCATCAAGAAAAAGAGGGAGAGGACTCAAATCAATAAAATTAGAAATGAAAAAGGAGAAGTTACAACAGACACTGCAGAAATACAAAGCATCCTAAGAGACTACTACAAGCAACTCTATGCCAATAAAATGGAAGAAATGGACAAATTCTTAGAAAGGTATAAGTTTCCAAGACTGAACCAGTTGAAATAGAAAATATGAACAGACCAATCACAAGTAATGAATTTGAAACTGTGATTAAAAATCTTCCAACAAACAAAAGCCCAGGACCAGATGGCTTTACAGGTGAATTCTATCAAACATTTAGAAAAGAGCTAACACCCATCCTTCTCAAACTCCTCCAAAAATTGCAGAGGAGGGAACACTCCCAAACTCATTCTATGAGGCCATCATCACCCTGATACCAAAACCAGACAAAGATACTACAAAAAAAGAAAATTACAGACCAATATCACTGATAAATATAGATGCAAAATCCTCAACAAAATACTAGCAAACAGAATCCAACAACACGTTACAAGGATCATACACCATGATCAAGTGGGATTTATCCCAGGGATGCAAGGATTCTTCAATATATGGAAATCAATCAATGTGATACACCATATTAACAAATTGAAGAATAAAAAACCACATGATCATCTCAATAGATGCAGAGAAAGCTTTTGAGAAAATTCAACGGTCATTTATGATAAAAACTCTCCAGAAGGTGGGCATAGAGGGAACCTATGTCAACATAATAAAGTCCATATACGACAAACCCACAGCAAACATCATTCTCAATGGTGAAAAACTGAAAGCATTTCCTCTAAGATCAGGAAAAAGACAAGGATGTCCACTCTCACCACTATTATTCAACGTAGTTTTGGAAGTCCTAGCAAACAGCAATTAGAGAAGAAAAAGGAATACAAATTGGAAAAGAAGAAGTAAAACTGTCACTGTTTGCAGATGACATGATACTATACATCGAGAATCCTAAAGATGCCACCAGAAAACTACTAGAGCTAATCAATGAATTTGGTCAAGTTGTAGGATACAAAATTAATGCACAGAAATATCTTGCATTCCTATACACTAATGATGAAAAATCTGAAAGAGAAATTAAGGAAACACTCCCATTTACCATTGCAACAAAAGAATAAAATACCTAGGAATAAACCTACCTAGGGATACAAAAGACCTGTATGCAGAAAACTATAAGACACTGATGAAAGAAATTAAAGATAATACCAACAGATGGAGAGATATACCATGTTCTTGGATTGGAAGAATCAATATTGTGAAAATGACTATACTACCCAAAGCAATCTACAGATTCAATGCAATCCCTATCAAATTACCAATGGCATTTTTTACAGAAATAGAACAAAAAAACTTAAAATTTGTATGGAGACACAAAAGACCCTAAATAGCCAAAGCAGTCTTGAGGGAAAAAAAAACAGAGCTGGAGGAATCAGACTCCCTGACTTCAGACTATAGTACAAAGCTACAGTAATCAAGACAATATGGTATTGGCACAAAAACAGAAACATAGATCAATGGAACAAGATAGAAAGCCCAGAGGTAAAACCACATACCTTTGGTCAAGTAATCTATGACAAAGGAGGCAAGGATATACAATGGAGAAAAGACAGTCTCTTCAATAAGTGGTGCTGGGAAAACTGGACAGCTACATGTAGAAGAATGAAATTAGAACACTCCCTAACACCATACACAAAAAGAAACTGAAAATGGATTAGAGACCTAAATGTAAGACCGGACACTATAAGACTCTTAGAGGAAAACATAGGAAGAACACTCTTTGACATAAATCACAGCAAGATCTTTTTTGATCCACCTCCTAGAGTAATGGAAATAAAAACAAAAATAAACAAATGGGACCTAATGAAACTTCAAAGCTTTTGCACAGCAAAGGAAACCATAAACAAGACGAAAAGACAACCTTCAGAATGGGAGAAAATATTTGCAAACGAATCAATGGACAAAGGATTAATTTCCAAAGTATATAAACAGCTCATGCAGCTCAATATTCAAAAAACAAACAACCCAATCCAAAAATGGGCAAAAGACCTAAACAGACATTTCTCCAAAGAAGACATACAGATGGCCAAGAAGCACATGAAAAGCTGCTCAATATCACTAATTATTAGAGAAATGCAAATCAAAACTACAATGAGTATCATCTCACACCAGTTAGAATGGGCTTCATCAGAAAATCTATAAACAACAAATGCTGGAGAGGGTGTGGAGAAAAGGGAACCCTCTTGTACTGTTGGTGGGAATGTAAATTCATACAGCCACTATGGAGAACAGTATGGAGGTTCCTTAAAAAACTAAAAATAGAATTACCATATGATCCAGCAATCCCACTACTGGGCATATACCCTGAGAAAACCACAATTCAAAAAGACACATGCACCCCAATGTTCATTGCAGCACTATTTACAATAGCCAGGTCATGGAGGCAACCTAAATGCCCATTGACAAACAAATGGATAAAGAAGATGTGGTACATATATACAATGGAATATTACTAGCCATAAAAAGGAATGAAATTGGGTCATTTGTTGAGACGTGGATGGATCTAGATAGAGACTGTCATACAGAGTGAAGTAAGTCAGAAAGAGAAAAACAAATATCATATATTAATGCATATCTGTGCAACCTAGAAAAATGGTACAGATGAACCGGTTTGCAGGGCAGAAATAGAGACAGATGTAGAGAACAAACGTATGGACACCAAGGGGGGAAAGCGGCGGGGGTTGGGGGTGGGGGGATGAATTGGGAGATTGGGATTGACATGTATACACTGATGTGTGTAAAATTGATGACTAATAACAACCTGCTGTATATAAAAAAAAGGTGCTAATAGGGAAGGACTCTAAGACACATCAATAAGTAAGAAAAATACGGTGTAGAATGGAGAGTTATGCTGCATTTGCATAAAAAGTAAGAATGATTTTTCTGCTTTTTGAAAAAAAAAAAAGAATTCGCCTGCCAATGCAGGGGACACGGGTTCAATCCCTGATCCGGGAAGATCCCACATGCCGCGGAACAACTAAGCCCGTGCGCCACAACTACTGAGCCTGCGCTCTAGAGCCCACAAGCCACAAGTACTGAGCCCACATGCCACAACTACTGAAGCCCACACCCCTAGAGCCCGTGCTCCGCAAGAAGAGAAGCCACTGCAATGAGAAGCCCACACACTGCCACGAAGAGTGGCCTCCGCTCGCTGCAACTAGAGAAAGCCCGTGCGCAGCAACAAAGACCGAACGCAACCAAAAATAAATAAATAAATTTTAAAAAAGAAAGAAAGAAAATAAATTGCCAAGCAGCAGATGAAAAGAACCTAGTCTTGGACATGAGGTAATTTTCTAATCATCAATCCTCTTTGTAAATGTAGGATGTTAAAATTGGACCTAAAGTTTGTAAGATCAGGATTTTTCAATATTAATGAGGTTTTTTCTTCCAGTTTTATTGAGATGTAAGTGACATACAGCACTTATACAGATAAGCTTAAGATACGTAGCATAATGATTTGATTTACTTACATGGTGAAGTGATTATCACAATATGTTTAGTAAACATCTCATATGAATACAAAATTAAAGAAATAGAAAAAAATTTTTTCCTTGTGATGAGAACTCGTAGGCTTTACTCTCTTAACAACTTTCATCTATAACACACAGCAGTGCTCATTATGTTGATCATGTGGTACATTACATCCCTAGTGCTTATTTATCTTGTAACTGGAAGTTTGTACCTTTTGACCATCTTCCTCCAATTTCTCCTCCCCTCACCCCGGCCACTGGTAGCCACAAATCTGATCTGTCAGATCAGGACTTCTATCCTTTGTACCATATTTTAGGCTAAAAATTATCATTCTCATAATGCAGAATGGAGGTTAGTTACCTTTAGAGTCAAGAAAAGTAAAAACAAAAGCTAGAATTTTCAGTACTTACTGTGCACAGTGTTTGAAGTGTCTTACATGTATTAATTTCCTGTTCACAATCTTCTGTTGGCTTCCCATCCCACTCAGAGTAAAATACAGAATCTTCACCATGCTATCACGTCCAGCGTGAGCTGGCACCGGATACTGCTCTCCCTTCCTCCGCATGGCCTCCCCTTATTCCTTGAACACAGTTGGGGCTCTTCTGCCTCAGGGCCTTTGACCTTGCTATTCTCACTAGCTGGGTTATGCCTTTCCCCACTGAACTGCCTGGTGCTCTCCCTCACCTCCTGCAGGTCAGACTTTCCATGTCTCCCTCCTTATGTAACACGGGTGTGTGCACCGTACACCCATCATCACTCTCCTCCCCTTCAACCCTTTTTCCCTGCTTTATTTATTTATTTTTGTATCACCCTCTGATAAATTATTTATTGTCTGTCTGCCCCCAGTGGATTACAGACTCCATTAAACCTGGCGCTTTGTTTTATTCACAGAAACATGTTCTCAGAACAATGCCTGACGCATAGTAATGTTCACTAAGTATTTATTGAATGAATGCATAAATTTAGTCCATATAAAAAGCCATTAGAGAAACATACCCATGTATCTTTGGGGGCTGAAATATATGTTTCCATAGTGGCCAAGACCCTCTGGTTTAGCTGGATCTAGTTAACCTGGGCCAAGATGTCCAAGATGCAGAGCAGTGTGGGAAGATCTGCCCTCCTGGTTCATTCCAGCCTACAGCAGGGACAGCTAGAGGAGGTGGCCTACAGCCCTCTTGGGGCTGGGATGACTGCTCTTTTCCTGAGAAGAATGAGATTAGGTGAAGGTCCCACTGAGGGCTGGCAGCATCTGCTGGAAATAAACTTGGAAGAAGTGACATAGCTGGATAAAGTGGGGAATCATAAGAATGTTATGGAATGTTCGAGGTTCCCAAATAAATGTGTTCTCAGGGGAGAGCTGGACACTACACAGATGGACTGAAATTCTAAGGGGCAAACATCCCACTGAGCAGTGCTCTGGAGGAGGACTGGGCCCTGAAAGCCGTCGAATGTATTTTGAAGAATTTCACTCCAACCTGAGATGATCTCTTCAATTATTCTTCAGGTTGCTGTTCAAAGGAATCTGGGTTTTCTCCAAAGGAAGCCAGGTGACCAGGTTTCCTTTGGAACCCGAGTCAGGCAACTAACCATACTTCAGAAGCTGGACTCTGTGTCTTATGCCTCCACCCTAAAACTGCAACAGAACTGAGCTTCCATATATCGTAGAACAAAGTAGGGAGCTTATCTGCTTAAGAAGCAGCATGGTTGAAATAATGAGACTCTGAGAAGGAAGCTGTGTCTCATCTTACCAGCTGCTTACTTCCTGAAAAGCTGTACAAGAAAATAACATGTTCATGACCGGAATGTTTAAGTCAGCTAGGTGATCGTGCTGATTAAAAGATTCCTATGGGAAATATTTTGGTAAAGTAAATAATCCTTAGTTTATAGATTCAAAACTGAAACACATTTCTAAACTTCCCGTTTTCACACAGCAAAGTCTCTCTTTATCGGCCTGTTTCACCTCTGAAAGCCACCTTGCTGAATTTCAGTATCAGTTATGCCAAATAACCATCTCTTGGCTGTGAAAGGATTTTCCTGCAGCCTCTCAAAGACAAGGACAGATGGCGTTCCATTGGGGGTAGTCCCAGCTCTTTGTTTTAGCAAATATTGACACTTCTGTAGGAAACAGATCCAGATACTGTTTCTTCCTAACTCATTCTGGCAGTTCTGAAGGTTTGGAGATATTTAGTGCAACGGAATTGGGAAAGTGCACTTACCACTGAATTAAGAAAGACATACATCAGGGTGAGTCATGTTCATGGTTAATTGATGCTTGTAAGAGTCACAAAGTAGTAAATAACACACTGTGATCACAAAGCACTTTCAAACAGAAATAAGACAGAAAGGGAGAAAGGAGACAACTGAAGGAAAATGCACTCCAAAAAAATTCCAGTTACTGTATGAAACTCTTTTTTTTTAAGATCCTTTCTAATCTAGATGTTAGTAACAGCAAGGTTATGATAGTTTTATTCAGAAAATTAGGGAATATTTACTGTAACTCAAAATTCGGATATATTGATGAAAAGGACTGAAAGTCATCATACATGGTCCTTTCGGGAGAGTAATTGGCAGACTATATCTAACTCCTCTAAAAGTTTATATTCTTTCACTCAAAAATTTGGGGGAATTCATGCTATAGAAATAATCAGATATGTGCCCAAAATTAGGTCTAAAAGAAGTTTATTGTAAAATTGTTTATAATAGTGAAAATATATGACAACAACCTAAAATTTATCAGTAGTAAACTCTAACTAAATCAAGGCACATCTGTGTTCTGGGATATTTTGCAGCTTATAAAGATGACAGTGTGGAACTGTATTTGCTTATAGTGGTTTTTAAAAAGCAGTTACAAAAACAATTTGTTACAAAAACAAATTATTTTTATAAAAATTGTTATATAACTTACATATGGTATTATATAAATTATAAAAATTATTTTAATAAAAATAATATAAATACAGGTGTGTATACTATGTTGGGTGGGGAAATTCTAGGTGATTTCAAGTTCCTATTTCCTTTCTCTCTTATCTGTTGGTGTTGTTTTACAAGGAGCACATATTACTTCTATCATCAGGAGGAAAACTGAAAGTTATTTCAAGTTTGTAGGAAGGAGGTCACAGATAAGTTTTTATCAACTTCTCTTACAAAAGCCTGATGCAGTGTTTTGCTGGGGCCTCCCAGCAGGTGAGAGGTGGGGGACAGGACAAGAGTCAGTGCAGATGGAGCCTTGAAGGTAAGACACAAGGATGAGGCCCAAGGTTCAGGTGGTTTCCAAGACGAGCCACCCACCCATCTGCCCTTCCCTGAACAGGCCTCCTGAGTGCTAATGTCGTAACTCCTGTTTCAGCGACGCTCCTTCCTCTATCCTGCCTCTGAGGTTGCCATGAACGTGACAGTACCCAGAGTATCCCAGTCTTTACGCAGGGACAAAAATCATTCTTCTATAATAAGAAGAACAAAACAAAAAGAGAAGGAAAATTGTAAAATTATGTGTATTCCATTCCTAGAAATGCCCTAACAAATGACACAAAAACCTGGTGGCTTAAAACAACAGAAATGTGTTCTTTCACAGATCCAGGGACCTGGAAGTCTGAAATCAAACCGCAGGCAGGCTGTGCTGCCTCTGAAGGCTCAAGGGGAGAATCTTTCCTGCCTTCTTCCAGCTTCTGGTGGCTTGTTCAGCATTAACTCCAATCTCTGCCTCTGTCTTCGCATCACCTCCTTCTCTATAGGTGTGTGTGTCCTTGTCTGTCTCTTAAAAGGACACTCACATTCAGGGCTCATCCTAATTCAGTATGATGTCACCTCAATCCTTACCTTAGTTACATCTGCAAAGACCCTATTTCCAAAAAAGGTCACAGTCTGAGGTTTTGTGTGGTGACATGAAATCAGGGGGGTCTATCCAACCTACTACAATATCATAGACAACATTTGGTCAGCAAGCAGAAACTATGACTAGTATATACCTTTTTAAAAGGTGGGCGAAGGCAGGCAGAGGTTGGCAGGGGCTCAGAAGCAGATCTAGATGGCCCAGGAAGCCCCGCCTTCTGTTCTTGCATCAATAGTTTGGCAATCAGAAGGCTGCTGCTGAGTTAAGATCAGATAGAGATTCCAGAATTCAGGAAGATAAAACTAGGAATTAGAGAAAACCAGCAGGCACAAAGAAACAGTTAGGCAGGAACTGGTTAATGATGTGAATCAGTAAAGAGAACATTATAGCTGCTATCAAAACTACAAATATGCTTAAGGGAGATGATTAAGCAAATGAGAGAGTTCAGGTGCTAAACGAAACCTCCGTTAGGTAATTTTTAAAAACCGTCAACCTTATGGAATAATGATCAGGGTCACTGGCCTCAAAACGAGTTTCTTATAGCAAAGGAGCAATACATCAGTCCTCTGTAAACTGTACCTATATTAATTCTCAATGGTGGTTGCTTGGGTTTTCTACTTTGTGAATGATCAGTGACTTGCCCCACAACCCAACTTATGTGCTGCTTCCCTATCATCAAATAGTGTAAAGTTGGAGAGTGAAGATCAGTTGGAGTGTTAGACTTTCAGAATGTCATCAGACGGGGCATGTGCAAAAAAAGTAAGGAAGATGCATCACAAAGATGCAAACTTGTCAGAGAGAGATGCCTTTCAGATTCTTCTTCTAGTTGGAGATGGTTAAGAGTGGAGTGTATTGTCTTTTGCTTTCTTTTCTAAAGTTGTGCGGTGGTGCTTTAGGTCTGATAGCCTCATAGTTAAGTGAGAACTCAGACCTGGTAGTAATTTTTTTTTCAGGTTTTAAAACTTTTTATTTGCATATTTTAAAAAATTGTGCGTTCCACTAATTAAAATCGTTTGCACAACAACAAATGGCACTCTGATTAAACTGCATTTTACAGCCCTCAGGACACTGTGGACCAGCTTGCGCTTTACTCCAGATTTCACTGTCGTCCCACCCAGCCTCCTCCTTCACCAACATGCAAGTTCTTTTCCTTCCCTGCCAGCCAGAAAGGCGGGCGGAAGGGAGAGGCAGGCGCGGCCTTTGTTGTTAGTAGTTCTCCATTCTTTGATGTGAAAAGGGGCAGCACAGTCATTTAAACTTGATCCAACCTATTTGCATCTTACCAAGTTAAACAGCTGAAAGAAGTAAAATAAGGAGGCAATGCTTGTGGAATGTACAGTGCATATTGGCGGTGCACGCCTCATTTACGACTCACCTGCTTGCTTCTCCTGTTCAATCGTTTCTTTTGAAGGCAGTGGATTTTTCTCTTGCGTTTCTGTTTTCTTCAACTTCGACTTATTGAATTTCTCAGTCTCACCCATATCGGGTTTGTCAGACACGGCTGCAGAGGAAGCAGAGTGAGTTGCGAGCGAGTTGAAGTCCGGTCTGCGCGGTGGTCGCTGCCGAGTGCCTGAATTTAGTAGTCATCTAACATAGTCATCAGTGGTCACCAGGACTTTCAGGGACACTCAAGGTGAGAAGGGAACTTAGAAACCTGGCCAGTTCAAGTTCTGACTGTGCAGGTGAGAGGTGCAGCGTCCAGAGATATAGGTGCCCTTCCCAAAATGACTTGCTTGGGCCAAACCGGGATTAGACTGGGGAATCCCAAGCTCTCGCCACATACGTACCATCGGCTTTGACCATTCTCATCAGGCATCATTTCTGTTTTCTTTTAAATTTTATTTTATTGAAGTATAGTTGATTTACAATGTTGTGTTAATTTCTGCTATACGGCAAAGTGATTCATACGTATATATACATTCTTTTTCATATTCTTTTCCATGATGGTTTGTCACAGGATATTGAATGTAGTTCCCTGTGCTATACAGTAGGACCTTGTTGTTTATCCATTCTATATATAATATTGATAGTTTGCATCTGCTAACCCCAAACCCCCTCCCCCTTGGCAACCAAAAGTCTGTTCTCTATGTCTGTGAGTCTGTTTCTGTTTCGTAGATAAGTTCATTTGTGTCATATTTTAGGTTCCACATATAAGCGATATCATATAATATTTGTCTTCCTCTGTCTGACTTACTTCACTTAGTATGATAATCTCTAGGTCCATCCATGTTGTTTCAGTCAGCATTTCTTAAACACTCAGACTGTCAGTGTAAAGTGCTGCTCTGCCTTGAACAAGCCATTCTAGTGTTGCGTTTGTGTGCTAATTGCCTATGAGTGGCTAAAATAATATTTTTAGTCAAAAAGAGCTAGATACCCAGTAGTGCTGAGTAAATGGCTTCTGAATGAATAGAATGCAAAATAAGACCAAGGGACAGATGTGGCAAAGACAGGTATCCACCCTTTCCCTTTGGTCTTGGGAGGACAGTTAGGCCCACCTCCCAAGCCTCCATTGCACTTAGGTGAGGCCACATGGCCAAGTTCTGACCAATGGCATGTGAGCGGAAGTCATGGGGGCCACTTCTGGGTTTGGCCCATAAAATCCTCCTCTGCTTGCTCTTTACTCTCTTTCTCCATATGCCAGCTGAATGGAGAGGATGCTGAGGACCCAGAGGAGGACAGAGCCACATAAGAAGAGGGCCTGTGTCCTCAAATGACCCCAGAGAGCACAGACTCCCCTTATCCTAAACCCTCTTCTGGACTGTGAAATAAGAAAGTAAACTTTCATTGGGTTAAGCCACTGAGTCTGGGAGTTGTTTATTATAGTGGTTCGCCACACTGACTAGGTTTGTGGTTAAACAGAACAGGCCCACGATAGCTTAGGGGTCCAGCATTCTGGATGTGATAGACAGGACGAGGGTTGGCAATGGCAGTTCCCCTTTGCTCCCAAATGTCTCTACTGCAAACTTGTTGTAGATTTCTCATTCCCTGCCGACCGGCCTCACTCCAATGTCCCCTAGACCTCTCTTCTTAATTTCCTTTCTGTCCCTGCAATCCCCTTACACACACACACACACACACACACACACACACCACACACACACACACACACACACACACACACACACACACACACACACACACACACACACACAGCAACTGCAGACTTTGGAACCTTGACCTGAATGTAAGAATTCACACCATAGAGACTAGGTGGCGGGCAGCAAAGCTATTTAGCTTGTGAGTTCCCTGGCACAGGCCTGGTCTTAAACATACTTCTCACATGAGGAGTCTTATGCCTCCAGATCAGTGGCATGCATTTCACCCTGTGCACATCCTGCTTCCCTAATAAGACTGTAAGCGCTTGTCTTACATGTCTTTGTATCCCAATGACTGTCACCAAACGGGTGCCTGCTTTGTCACTGACGGTAATTGAGGCTGACGTGGATCCAGAGGAGTGAAAACTGCAGGGATCACCGAACCGCACAGGCTGCTCTAAATCCAGAGATGGTTATTTTTGTGTAAAAGATCAAGAAGGTGGAGCATCGTACGGAGAGACAAAACCAATATTTCAACTCCCCTGAAACTCTGCAGAGAAGATAAACTGCGAGCAGATTTTACACTTTCAAAAGCTGTGGGAAGAATGCAGTGATTGAGGAAGGGCATTCTCTCCTGCAGGAGCAGGAGGTTGAGTCATGAATAAACAAGCCAGACAGCACAGAGGAGGTGTGAACTGCAGTGGAAAGTGGAGAGATTGCGCATTTGAATTCTGACTCTGCCATTTACCGCCGGCATGTCTGTGGGCACAGGGTATCATGACGCTGAACCTCAGTGTCCTTATCTAGATAATACAAAATGGAGGTAATACGTACTTCATAGAGTTGCTGTGACTAGTAGATGAGATTGTGCCTGGAAAGGTCCCAGCACAGAGCAGGGTTCAGTATGTCGCAGCTCCTCCAATGAATGCCATGTGTGAACACACAGATGGTGAGCATCACCATCCCAAAGTCCAGAGCAACTTTCAGAAGATTATAGACTGATAAGAGAATGAGGATAAACTCTTCCTCTTCACGAAGTATCAGTTGATTCATCATCACCAAGACTGTTAGATATTAGATCGCAAATTAGGCCATTCATGAACCTATTTTGCAGAAGCCTTTGGCAAAATGTCTCAACAGTTGCAGAGTCATTTAAATTCTAGTGACTGTGCCTGTTTTGAAACTAGCTATGCTTAATTCTTCCTCCTAGATAATATGACTTATATCTTAATTTATGTCTTAGATTTTTAATATGCTATTAATCCTGGAATTTTTTTTTTTGCTTAACCCTGGAATTTCTACCACGAATTTAAATTTCTTATAGCTAATATTAGCAGAAACTTTCTAAAAGAAGGATGCCAATGTTCAGACCTGTTTTCTTTCTTGCTTATTTTGTTTTGTTTTTATTTTTTGTGGTACGCGGGCCTCTCACTGTTGTGGCCTCTCCCATTGCGGAGCACAGGCTCCGGACGCGCAGGCTCAGTGGCCATGGCTCACGGGCCCAGCCGCTCCGCGGCATGTGGGATCTTCCCAGACCAGGACATGAACCCGTGTCCCCTGCATCGGCAGGTGGACTCTCAACCACTGCGCCACCAGGGAAGCTCCTCTTGCTTATTTTGGATAGATAAAAGCAATTGCCATGGGAGAAGATGCTGATGCTTGTGGTCACCTCACACCAGCTGACAGTGCCAGTGTTTTAGTGATATCTTTCATGCCAAGTTACAATCTTATATTTATAGGGGTAAGCCAGATTATTGCATGAAGGACCCAGAATGTACTACTGTAATGTTACTTCACAGTTATAACTGATTCATGGAGAATGTCACTAACCATACTACACAACTGCAGTTGCATTTTTAGTTTTTCCTTCCACTTGTCTGATGTCCACTTCTGACACAGGTTGTTAGTTAACTAGGCTGTGTAACAAATTAACTCCACAACTTATTGGCTTGAAACATTTCTTATCTTAGAGTCATTTCTGGGTCAGGAATCCGTGTGCAGCTTAGGTACATCCTTTGGCTTGGGTCTTTCACAAGGCTGCGATCAAGGAGTTGGCTAGGGCTACCATCATCTCAAACCTCAGCCAGGGGAGGATCTGCTTTAAGCTCGCTCAGATGGCTGCGGCAGGCCTCAGGTTCTCACTGGCTGTCGGCTGAAGACACCAGTGCCTTGCCACGTGAGCTCCTATATAGGGATCCTCACAGCATGGCAGCCCTCTCCAAGAGGGAGAGAGCAAGAGATGGAGAGAGAAGGTAGTGCTGTCTGAATGCTTTTATCCCCCCAAAACTCATGTGTTGACACCTACCCTCCAAGGTGATGGTATTACAAGGTGGGGCCTTTGGAAGGTGATTAGGTGATGAGTACAGAGCCATCATGAATGGGATAAGTGCCCTTAAGAAAGCAGCTGAGAAAGCTCCCTTGCCCCTTCCTCTCTGTGAGGATACAATCAGAAGCCAGCAGTCTACAACCCAGACAAGGGCTCTCACCAGAACCTAACCGTGCCGGCACCCTGACCTTGTACTTCCAGCCTTCAGAACTATAAGCAAATTTCTGCTGTTTGTAAGCCACACAGTTCTATGGTATTTTGTTATAGCAGCCCGACTAGGATAGTAAGCAAGACAGAAGACGCTGAGTCTTTTTGTAACCTAATCTTGGAAATGACATCCCATCACTTTTGCCATATTCTGTTTGTTAGAAGCAAGTCACCAGGTTCAGCCCACACTCGAGGAAAGGGGAGGACTAGAAGTCATCTTAGAACCTGCCTACCTCACAGGAATGCATTAAGTGCATCTCAAACTAATCCTGGTGAAGGACCAGCTTTTTTTCCCCAATTTGTTATAGGTCAGTACTTCCGTACAATTAAAAAAAAATTCATTTCTAGAAAAATTAAGTAACAAAAGTATACAAAAGCAAACCCACTGATCATGGGTTGGTTGTTACAACAATGTCAAATTACTATAAACATTTCTAAACACTCTCAATTCTATTACTCTCCTTATCTGAACCAGAAACAAACAGTTATGGACTGATCCCAGTTTTGGACTATCCCTTGAGTAGCACTGATTTAAGGATTTTAATAAACATAGATGACTTTTCAAGACTTTTACAAGGCAATGGTGGAGGTATTCTAGAAAAAAACAAAAAAGAAACCCCAACCAAACAAAAAAACCCATTCTCACTCCACTCTCTCTGCCTTCCTAAAAATGGGACCTTTTGTTATGTTGAAGGTCAAAGGTGTGTAGGACTGATGATGAGTCTCCTGTTTCATATTTGGCCTCAAGGTCCTTTCTGTGCCCCCCTTCTCACCAGTCCATAATCCACACATTTGAATTGAGCAGTCTGACAGATACTGTGATTATCAGCTCACATTTTAAAGGTGGAGGGTCAACCTCTATCGCCAACCACATTAGGAAGGAAGTTTGAAGGTCCTTCCTGTTCCTAGTCTATTAGGATCCCTCAAAACTCATCTCAAGTGTAAATGCCTCAATTCAACTGAAAAAAATATGTCTTGAGCTCCAACTGCGTGCAAGGTTCTAGGAGATACCACCTTAAAGAAGGTACCATCTCTGTTCTCACCTGGGTTACGGCACTTCCCGTATAGTCATTTATATCTCCAAAATATTTAGGCATTTGAGAACATTCTTTCCGTCCCTAATGAAATCATATCCTATCCTTCACAGTGTTAGGCAGCTCAGTGGGTCCTCAGTAAAAACTGAGGTAAATATCTGAATTCAGCAGACGTTAACCAAGCCCAGAACCTGAATCCCTGTCCAGGGACTAAATGCTGTGAACAGGGCTACTGTCCCAAATCTCACTAACCCTGCGAGTGTCTCTCTTCCAGCGTCTTCACCACCCCATAACCCCACCCCCAAGGCTTAAAGCGGAAGCGACTTTGAAGAAGTCTGCTTCAGCTCCCCTGGTTCTCATGGGGCAAACTGACATCTGGTGTGAAGTTCTCATTACAGTAGGCCCAAGACAGAGGAGAAAACCAGGTGGAGGAAGGGGCCTTTAGAAACAAGTCTTGGGTCTTCCCTGGTGGCGCGGTGGTTGGGAGTCCGCCTGCCGATGCAGGGGGCACGGGTTGGTGCCCCGGGAGGATCCCACATGCCGCGGAGCGGCTGGGCCCGTGAGCCATGGCCGCTGAGCCTGCGCGTCCAGAGCCTGTGCTCCGCAACGGGAGAGGCCACAACAGCGAGAGGCCCGCGTACCGCAAAAAAACCCAAAAAACAAAAAACAAATCTTGCTCAACTTCTTACACAACTGCCAACCCTCAGGTAGGCATCACCACCTTCTGCCTCTCTGCCCTCCCCACCCCGCCCCGGAAGGAAATGGGAGTTAGTAAAACCTACAATGGCAAGGCCCAGTGCTGGGTACCACGCGGGCACAAAGGTGAGCCAAACAGGTTTTTTGCCCTCAAGAATTCATAATGGGCAAATCAGAACAATTTCACCTACAATGCAAAGTGAAAAGTGCCAAGTGTTGCAATGTTGGCATATGGAGAAATCACTGTGGGAGAACAGATGGGGGAAGAGAATCACAAATGGTGAAAATTCAGAGGATGTTATCTTTGGGTTAAGCCTTGGAGGATAGGTAGTACAAATAATGGGTAACACTCAGAGACTGCTTCCTACCTACCAGGTACTGTGGTTGGTGGTATACATACAGCTCATTTGGGGCTCACAACAGGTGTGCTGAGGGGGTGCTCTTATTAGTCCCATTTCACAATGAGGAAACTGAGGCACAGAGAGTGACCAATTTGTCCAAGGTTCCAGGCTAGTAAGAAATGGAGGGGGCTTTGAAGTCATGCACGATAACTCTAGCGCTGGTGCTCTTAACCGTCACTTCAGGAGCAAAGGAGACCATGAGGGAAGGCATAGCCTCATGCAGGGGTAGCCCAGGACACAGGGAGGAGTCTGTGAGGCTGGAGCACAGGGTCGGGAGTTGGGAGAGGCGGGAGGGAACGGAGAGCAGTGCTGTTTGATCCTTACGGTAGCAGTGGAATCTATATGTCAAATTCTGGGCTTTACATCTAATATTTCCTCTGACTTCACCACATCCCTATTGGACAGGTACTACTATCCCCATTTTACAGATAAGAGAACTGAGGCACAGAGAAGTAACTTATTCACGGTCACACGACTGGTAGTGGCGCTGGGATGTGAACCCACTGTGCCAGCTCAGTGTTCTCGTGTGGGTGGAAGCCCTTTGCATGCTGCCCAGTGCCTCGACTCCCCCGCTCCTCGCCCCCCCCCCCCGCCCCCAGTCTACACATCTGGTCCATTCCCACCCACCTTTACCGCGGACCCCCTACTCCCACCCCGCGCACTCAGCCACAACCGCCCAGCCCACGGCCACAGGGTTGGGGGCCACTTGGCGCTCAGAACAACTTCTGCTCCCAGAAAGCTTTGCGTTCCCCCCAAATAAAGAGCCTTTGAGCCCGGGAGCCCCGCCCCACGCAGGCCTGGGGCGGCAGTGGGCGTGTCCCCGGCGGCGGCGCCCGCGGCCCGGGGCGGGGCCTGGTTGCAGCGCGCGGCTGCGGGGCAGCGGGGCGGCTAAGCTGGCCAGCTCTGCGCGTAGGTAGCTCCTCCTCCTCCGCCTCTCCCGAGCCGCAGGCACCTGGGCGGCTGCGGTGGAACTGTTTTTGTGCCCGGCTCCGGGGGCCCGCGACGGCCGCTGCACGCCCGGGTCCATTGTTTCTGTCTCTTCCGGGCAGGTGCCGGCGGCGCGCAGGGGCCGCACGTGCCCAAGCGGCGGCCGGCGCGCAGGGACCCGCGGGCGCCGGCAGGGGCGTCCCCGGGCGCGCGGCGGGGGATGAAGTACCTGAAGCCGTGGTGGTCGGACGGCGGCAGCCTCCTGCACCTCACCATCCTGCTTAGCTTGGCGGGGCTTCGCCTGGACCTGGACCTCTACCTGCTGCTCCCGCCGCGGACCCTGCTCGGAGATGAGCTTCTGCTCTCGGGCGGCCCGACGAGCCCTGCCTACGCGCTCAGCCCCTTCCCGGCCTCAGGAGGGTGGAGGCGCGCCGAGCTCCTGCACCCTAAGGGCCGGGAGCGGGACCCCGTGGCGCCGCCGGAGAGCCAGCTGCTCCGGGAGGTGCGCGCGCTGGGGGTCCCCTTCATTCCCTGCACCCGAGTGGACGCGTGGCTGGTGCACAGCGTGGCTGCCGGGGACGCCGACGGGGCCCACGCGCTGCTCGGCGCCGCCGCCGCCGCCTCTTCGGCCGGAGGAGTGGGCGCCGGCGTGAACGGCGTTAGCCAGGCTGCGCCGGGTAGCGGCGGGAATCCCAGAGCGGCTCCAAGTAGCCCCTTGGCCGCCGGGGAGGAGGAGAAGGCTCCCGCGGAACCGACGGCTCAAGTGTCGGACGCCGGCGGACACGCGAGCGAGGTAACAGGAGAGCGGGACGCGAGCGGGGTGTTGGGGGACCTGGCCGGGAGCCCTGGAGGGTAGCGAGGGACCTGGGGGGGGCACCCCTGCGTTCTTCCACCCTCCACCCCCGGGGGACTGCGGGTTTGCGGACGACTGTGCGCCTCCCTTTTTTGTGAATCCGAACGAAGCCTCTTAGTGCTGTCGCTGTGGCTCTTAGGCTTTTGGGAATGAAGTGCGTGAAATCATCCGTTAGGTTTTAGAGAACACCTTTCAGCTGTGTTTGACGGTGATCAAGGGTAGTTCGGGGGTGGGGAGGGGAGACGGTATGCTGGAAATTTTCTGGCTCACTCTCTTCGTTCGGTACCTCGTGTAAGCTGAGATGTCTTTTTCTGGAACCGAAGGAGGCCTTGGCCCCCGGGAGGATGCACGTTTCTCTTAAGAACCATGCACCCGGCCCAACACGGTGGCCCCCTCTGGATTTTAACCCATTGCAGTTCGTGTTTTGATGCGTCCCTGGATTAAGCAGCTGTGGTGAGTGTCAGCTCCGAGGCTAGCACACAAACGGACCTGCTCGTACCTAACCATCCCCCACACCTAACAATCCTCCAGCCCCCGGAACTCGTGTAACCCCTTTTTAGCATAAAGAAAACAGGTACCCTGACAGTCACCTAGTGACTAACAAGTCCCCTTTGGTTTGTAGGTTCAAACCTTTCAGTGTAACTTTCTTTTAAAACCAAGTTCACTGAGATCTGTTGACTGAAGCATCTGGTGCTACCAATGGCCAGTTGGAGTCTAAAGACGCAGCACAGCAATTTCCACAAAATGGCCTTATCCACAGTTCCCTCAAAGGGGCCTTTTTCATTCACTCTTGGCCCAAACCTTAGTGTTAACAGTCGGTAGTGATCAACAAGGGTTCCTCGGACGTTGTTTTTTGTGGACTGCAATCTTATGCAAAATGGGAATTGGGGCCAGACTGGTTTGTTTGCTGCTCTTCAGAATTGCCCTGTTTGTGTAGGCAGTTGCCAGACGAGCTTCTCCACCCTCTCCTGGAGGGGTCATTGTGCCGAAGTGCTGGGTGATTCAGTGTTATGCAGATCTGATCCCTTCCTCTTCCTGGGGCCGGAACTAATGGCGAGGGGGTTGGTGAGAGTCTCGGTGGGCTCCTGTCTGTTCAGAACACCAGGAGGGAAAGATTCTTTCAGCTCACTCGTCCAGTCTCTCTCTACCCTGTGGGGTGGTCTCACCTGCATCCCCTGCCCCTGCAGGAGTGGTACGCACTGCACTGCTACCTTTCCCGATCCTGCGACATACATGGATGAAAGCCAGTGCGGGCTGCCGGCCCAGGTGGCACCCTGCGCTTATCACTGCTGAATGCCAGCCGGCCTGCAAAATGTGCGGTGAGGGAGATGAGGCTGTTCGCTCTTCAAGGACTTCCCTCCCCGGCCCAGCCTCTCCTGTGATACCTAGTTAGACCAGCAAGCCTGCTTTGGGGGAAGCTCTGAGGACCTAGGCCCAGCCAGACCTTGGATGCCCTGAGCCCAGATTTCCTGGGGGAGAGGGTGAGGTTCACGCTGGGCCATTCTTCTGGTGTTGCCTTCCCCAGCTGGCATGTGTGGACCTGCTGGACGTGGTAGCTGCTGGGATGACCTGATTTTGTTCATTCTGACGATGATCAGCTGTCGAGCATCTTACAGTTTTCGCAGCCAATTCACCTTTATTGGTAACACCTTTTACATGCCCTTATGAGGTCCACAGGCCAGGCATCCTTATATCCAATTCGTATTTAAGGAAAATAGAGGCCCACCGAGGTTGGGGGGCTTGGCTAAACCAACACAGTTAATGAGTGCCAGAAGTGGGTCTAGACCCTGAGCTTCCTGGCTCCCGGGCTGGCACATTAAGCATCTACGCTGTACTCAGGTTTTCCGTGCAAGCTTGCAGCTGGAATGGGCCAACGCGCCCCACTCCTGACCCCAGCACCACTGCTCTCCGATGCTGGATTGACTTTGAAAAGCAGATTGCACCATCCGTAATGCCAAAGTTACAGTTTGAAACCATGACTCTGGAGAACATGAGCTGAAAAAACAGCACTGGTTTTTGCAGTCAGCAAAGCTGCCTGTTGGGGCGTCACATAATAATCTGCCCTCATTATAGGTTACTTTAATCTCCCCTAGTCTCAGTGTTTCATCTGTTGAGTCGGAAAGTAATGCTTACCCTCAAGGGTGTGCCAGTGAAGTAGGAAAAGCACGTGTGAGGTGCCAGCCCGGTGCCTGGGATGTAATCGTTGTTCTTCTTTTGTTCCCATCCTCAACCCACCCTCCTTAACCTGTCCCCACTCACATTATTCCCTTTTGTCTTGTTTGTCTATATGTCTGGCTTGGTTGTTTGTTAGTTAAGGGGGTGGGGTGTGTTGGAGCCAGACTGCCTGGTTTGGGATCCCAGCTCTACCACACGTTGCTGTGTGACCTCGGGCCATTTCTTAAGCAGTCTGTGCTTCATTCGCACCTGCACAATGGGAATAATAATGGTGCCTACCACAGGGGGTTGTTGTGAGAATTAAACAATTCATTCCATGCAACAGGCTTAGAACTGCGCCTGTCCCATCTTAAATGCTCAATAAATGTTAACTTCGAAGAGTGAGTGCTGTGCCCCATAGGAACGTCATAGGTTTGTTTTGTTTTAAAATAGATAATTCTGGTGGCTTACATTTGAGCTGTAGGAGATTCCAGTTTTATAGTGTAACTTTCCATAATTTTTGTACATGTGCAAAAATATTTTGGAGTAGGGGATTTTCCAAGTATCAAAAGAAGTACTGCTTTGGTGTCACTTCTTAGTGGGGCTAATCATTAGCTGCAAACAGTACGTGGAATTCCCCAGGGTAGACAAGCTTCCCTTCTTAACCACAGCCATTCACTCCCAACCCGTGAAGCGCATGTTCTTCAAAGTCATGCATGGGTTCAACAAAGAAATGAACAGTTGTTGCGGAATCGTGTGTGTGAGCATATGTGAAGATGGGGTGACTGCTAAAAGCCAGTATCCGTATTTCAGAGAACTGTTGCCACTTTACAACTGAGAGGGGTTGTGGTCATCTTGATGTGGTTTCATGCCCTGGGACAGACCGGGGACCCTCTGCTGGGAGAGGGGTACAGCAGGACCTCAGATTTACTGTCCTTTGGACTTGGTGTCTTCAGGTCACAGGAAGAACCTGATACAGTCAATATTTGCTTCTAAAAGTAAAGGGAAGGGAAAGAAGGTCCTTGATGATAAAGTAAAAGTTGGTTTTTGTTTCAAAATCAAAGATAGTCCCTGATGCCCAGGCAATTGGAGATAGACGAAATATCAAACACTTGCCAGTTTTCAGCTCACAGCCATGGTACAGAGATAGTCTTATATGTAATTACATCCATTGCAGTACAAGGTTTCACAGTAGACTTTGTTTTACTTACTAAAATATGCAGTGAAGATGCACCTATGGTCGTCTTATTGGAAAGGATGGCATGGGTCACTGCATTAGTGTCCTAGGGCTGCTGCGACAAAGTACCACAAACCAGGTGGCTTAAACAACAAGAAATATATTGCCTCACGGTTCTGGGGGCAAAAAGTTGGAGATAAGGTCTCAGCAGGATTCCTTCGCTCCTAGCTTCTGGTAGTTTGCTGGCAATCTTTGGCAACCCTTGGTTTCTACTGCACCACCCCAGTCTCTGCCTTCTGCACGTGGCATTGTCCCTGTACGCATGTCTGTAGCCAGATTTCCCTCTTTATAGGACACCAGTCATATAGGATTAGGGGCCCACCCTACTCATCCTAACTAATCACGTCAGCAACGACCCAGTTTCCAAATAAGGTCACATTCTGGGGCACTGAGGGCTGTGACTTCAACATATGAATTTCAAGGGACTCAAGCCAATCTGTTATGCAGTCACCATCTCTCTTTCCTGGCACCTCTTGGGGTGTTCGGCTTGCTTATCAAGTATATACTCCAGTTGTTGAAAACGAAGTCAGCCGTCCTGGAAGCAGCTAGGCTATGCGTAGTGGCATTTGCAGAAGGACTTGGTATACGTTCATGAGGAAATCGGGGTTTTTTGCTGGCTTGATGTGCCACAACCCCCAGGAACCTTACTCCAGACTTCTTCCCAGTCAGCCCCCTTCACCCGAAGTGGTAGGTTACGGAGAGGTCATCTCTGCGGTGTATGAGTCTCCTCTTTGCTCCCCCTGCTTCTCAGCTCAACTCAGAATCTGCACCGGCGAGCAGACCCCGGCAGGCCGTTCTAGTGGTCAGTGTGCCGGGCCTGGAGTTAGACCAGCTTGGGTAGCTGTAGGTCTCAGCTCACCGCTGACTCGTTATAGGACCCAGAGCGCAGTTGTTGACCTCCCCGTGCCTTGGTTCTCATATCTGTAAAATGGGATGCAGGAGCTGTCGTGAGGGTTAAAAGAGATCACGCAGGTTCAGCAGGGTTGGTACGTGGTAAGCCCTCGATAATGTTAGCAGCTGCTGTCAATTCAGCGGGGCCTCTCTAATGCCCTTTCCCAACTTATTCCTCTGCGTTCCGTTGCCACGTGCAGGTTTCCAAAGCACGCCTTGGTCCTTACCATTTTCATCTGGGGAGCTTCCACTAGGTCCCCGTTACCTACCAATTTGATATTTTGTCATTCAAGGCTCCCCGTTTGGCCAGTGTGGCTCCCCGAGCTGAGCTCATCTCCCTCTGATCCTCCACCTGTAGCCTACTTTCCCGCTCTAACTTTCTCCCTTCCTTTTCCCCAGACAGCAGTGCTTTCCTGCCATTTACTTTGTTGCCTTTGCCCAGAATGCCTCCTTTCATTCCTCTCAAGTCTTTTACTGTTAAATTCTGACTTCTCTCCACTATCACCTCATCTACAAGCACTTCCTGTTCTTTCCTTTGAGCCCTATTGCACTTTGTGACATTTCTTCTGTGGGACTTGCATTCTCTACTTTGAACCGCAGTGTCTTGAGTGTGGAAACTGGATCTTTGCTTTTAACCTGCAAATGGCGCCCAGGGACGGGGTTGGGAGCACAGGCCAGTTCAGCCAGCGTCTGTTGAGCGCCCCTCATCCATCCTCCACGTTGGCTCTGCAGAACTTCCAAGATGCTGTGAGCTTGAATATGTCTTGGGACCTTCACGGCCAGAGTCCCAACCAGAAAGTAGGTCATATCCGAAATCCTGATGCGCCATCTGACCACTTAATGCCAATTTGAACGGATGGGGCAGTGGCAAGCAGACTTGCAGGTTGGCATCATAATTAATCAGGTGGTGAAACTCAGGATTGCCTAAAGTGATATAGCAAGTTAGTGACCTTGCCCGGAATACACAAGTCACTGTTCTTAAGCACTGAGTAAACCATGCCTCCCTCCCACCCACTACAAAACTTAAAACGTAAAAACAAGCTTCTCCTATTTGTGGCAGCCTTTCGATATGAATAATTTATCCTCAAAATCTAGTTAAGGATCTGCATTAATATTCAAATACACTTCTGGAGAGCTGGAGCAGGCTGGGCCTCAGGTACATAGCTGGGTGGATTTTGGTTGAGTTGCAGGTGGTGGTTGGCAGAGTACGGGCAGTGGCTAGAAGCAAGGCACGGCCTTTTGAGATTGGGTGGACCCGGGTTCCCATTGGCATCAGCCAGCGTTCTCTAGAGAACACAGCCAGTATGGGGGGGGGTGGTGTGTGTGTGTGTGTGTGTGTGTGTGTGTGTGTGTGTGTGTGTGTTTTTAAGACACTTATTTCAAGAAATTGGCTAGCGTGTTTGTGGAGGCTGGGCACATCCAGACTCTAGGGCAGCTGGAAACCACCAGCAGGAGGTAATGCTGCAGGCTTGAGGCAGAATTTCTTCCTCGGGGAAACCTCACTTTTGCCCTTAAAGGCTTTCTTTCAACTGATTGGATGAAATAAGGCCCACTCAGATTACAGAAATTAATCTCTTTTACTGAAAGTCACCTGGTTGGTTGCAGCTGTTGGCCACATCTACAAAATACCTTCACAGCAACACCTAGGTTAGTGTTCGACTGACTTCTAGGTACGAAAGCCTGGGCACGCTGACACCTAAAACTCGTCGTCACCCCATCCCAGCTCCGTCTCTTCCTGGGCAACCTCCATGAGCCGTGGTATCCAAATTGTAAAAGGAGAATATTAACCTCTTTCTGGGAGAGTTTGAGGATTAAATAATGCTGTATGTTAAAGGACTAGGACCGTTCCTGGCATGTTAATAAATATTCAACTGATGATTTGCTCTCAGTGCCCCTGAGCTGGGGGTTGAATCCCCAGGAAAGTCCTGTCTTCCAGAGGACATAACGGAAGACTGCTAGGTCATGAAGGAGGCCTTGGGCGTGTTGGGGAGGCAGAAGCCTGAAGGCTCATCTGAAGGAAGAGCTTCTCAGCCTTTCTTAGAGCTGAGTTTCTCATCCCAGTGACTGTATCAATTACCGGGTTGCCTGTTACAATGTAGATTTCAGGGCCCACCCCTGACTGGCTGAATCAGAGCCTCTCAGGTGGGGCCTGGGTTGGGTTCTGCAGTTTAGAAGACCTCCAGGTGATACTTGTGCTGCCCAAGCTTGACCTCAGCCACGGTGTTCCTCCCCCAGGGCCTTTGACTACCCGGCAACGTGTGAATGGAGGGGGTGCCTAACTGAAAACTGCCTTTCTGTGAATTGAAGGCCCAGAAGAGCTCATGGACTGGGCCAGAGTTACCTGCTTCGGCAGCAGGACCTGGGCTAGTGCCCTGGTTTGCCAGCTGTTGTTTTCTTTTATTATTTTTTTTAACATCTTTATTGGAGTATAATTGCTTTACAGTGTTGTGTTAGTTTCTGCTGTACAACAAAGTGAATCAGCTATACGTATACGTATATCCCCATATACCCTCCCTCTTGCGTCTCTCTCCCACCTTCCCTATCCCACCCCTCTAGGTGGTCACAAAGCACTGAGCTGATCTCCCTGTGCCATGCAGCTGCTTCCCACTAGCTATCTATTTTACATTTGGTAGTGCATATATGTCACTACTACTCTCTCACTGCGTCCCAGCTTACCCTTCCCCATCCCCGTGTCCTCAAGTCCATTCTCTGCGTCTGTGTCTTTATTCCTGTCCTGCCCCTAGATTCTTCAGAACCTTTTTTTTTTTTAGATTCCATATATGTGTGTTAGCATATGGTATTTGTTTTTCTCTTTCTGACTTCACTCTGTATGACAGTCTCTAGATTCATCCAGGTCTCTACAAATGACCCAATTTTATTCCTTTTTATGGCTGAGTAATATTCCACTGCATATATGTACCACATCTTCTTTATCCATTCATCTGTCAATGGGCATTTAGGTTGCTTCCATGACCTGGCTATTGTAAATAGAGCAGCAATGAACATTGTGGTACATGACTCTTTTTGAATTATGGTGTTCTCTGGGTATATGCCCAATAGTGGGATTGCTGGGTCATATGGTAATTCTATTTTTAGTTTTTTAAGGAACCTCCATACTGTCCTCCATAGTGGCTGTATCAGTTTACATTCCCACCAACAGTGCAAGAGGGTTCCCTTTTATCCACACCCTTTCCAGCATTTGTTGTTTGTAGATTTTCTGATGATGCCCATTCTAACTGGTGTGAGGTGATACCTCATTATAGTTTTGATTTGCATTTCTCTAATAATTAGTGATGTTGAGCAGCTTTTCATGTGCTTCTTGGCCATCTGTATGTCTTCTTTGGAGGAATGTCTATTTCGGTCTTCTGCCCATTTTTGGATTGGGTTGTTTGGTTTTTTAATATTGAGCTGCATGAGCTGTTTATATATTTTGGAGATTAATCCTTTGTCCATTTATTCCTTTGCAAATATTTTCTCCCATTCTGAGGCTTTTCTTTTCGTCTTGTTAATGGTTTCCTTTGCTGTGCAAAAACTTTTAAGTTTCATGAGGTCCCATTTGTTTATTTTGTTGTTATTTCCATTTCTCTAGGAGGTGGGTCAAAAAGGATCTTGCTGTGATTTATGTCACAGAGTGTTCTGCCTATGTTTTCCTCTAAGTTTTATAGTGTCTGGCCTCACATTTAGGTCTTTAATCCATTTTGAGTTTATTTTTGTGTATGGTGTTAGGGAGTGTTCTAATTTCATTCTTTTACATGTAGCTGTCCAGTTCTCCCACCACCACTTACTGAAGAGGCTGTCTTTTCTCCATTGTATACTCTTGCCTCCTTTATCAAAGATAAGGTGACTGTATGTGCATGGGTTTATCTCTGGGCTTTCTATCCTGTTCCATTGATCTATATTTCTCTTTTTGTGCCAGTACCATACTGTCTTGATTACTGTAGCTTTATAGTATAGTCTGAAGTCAGGGAGTCTGATTCCTCCAGCTCCGTTTTTCTTTTTCAATAGTTTTGTCTGTTTGGGGTCTTTTGTGTTCCCATACAAATTGTGAAATTTTTTGTTATAGTTCTGTGAAAAATGCCATTCGTAGTTTGATATGGATTGCACTGAATTTGTAGATTGCTTTGGGTAGTATAGTCATTTTCACAATGTTGATTCTTCCAGTCCAAGAACATGGTATATCTCTCCATCTGTCTGTATCATCTTTAATTTCTTTCATCAGTTTCTTATAGTTTTCTGCATACAGGTCTTTTGTCTCCTTAGGTAGGTTTATTCCTAGGTATTTTATTCTTTTTGTTGCAGTTGGTAAATGGGAGTGTTTCCTTAATTTCTCTTTCAGATTTTTCATCATTAGTGTATAGGAATGCCAGAGATTTCTGTGCATTAATTTTGTATCCTGCTACTCTACCAAATTCATTGATTGGCTCTTTTAGTTTTCTGGTAGCTTCTTTAGGATTCTCTATGTATAGTATGTCATCTGCAAACAGTGACAGTTTTACTTCTTCTTTTCCGATTTGGATTCCTTTTACTTCTTTTTCTTCTCTGATTTCTGTGGCTAAAACTTCCAAAGCTATGTTGAATAACAGTGGTGAGAGTGGGCAACCTTGTCTTGTTCCTGATCTTAGAGGAAATGGTTTCAGTCTTTCACCACTGAGAACGATGTTGGCTGTGGGTTTGTCATATATGGCCTTTATCATGTTGAGGAAAGTTCCCTCTATGCCTACTTTCTGGAGAGTTTTTAATCATAACTGCGTGTTGAATTTTGTCAAAAGCTTCTTCTGCATCTATTGAGATTATCAGTTTTTATCCTTCAGTTTGTTAATATGGTGTATCACATTGATTGATTTGTGTATATTGAAGAATCCTTGCATTCCTGGGATAAATCCCACTTGATCATGGTGTATGATCCTTTTCATGTGCTGTTGGATTCTGTTTGCTAGTATTTTGTTGAGGATTTCTGCATCTATGTTCATCAGAGAGATTGGCCTGTAGTTTTCTTTTTTTGTGACATCTTTGTCTGGTTTTGGTATCAGGGTGATGGTGGCCTCGTAGAATGAGTTTGGGTGTGTTCCTCCCTCTGCTGTGTTTTGGAAGAGTTTTAGAAGGACAGGTGTTAGCTCTTCTCTGAATGATAGTATTCGCCTGTGAAGCCATCTGGTCCTGGGCTTTTGTTTGTTGGAAGATTTTTAATCACAGTTTCAATTTCAGTGCTTGTGATTGGTCTGTTGATATTTTCTATTTCTTCCTGGTTCAGTCTCAGAGGTTGTGCTTTCCTAAGAATTTGTCCATTTCTTCCAGGTTGTCCGTTTTATTGGCATACAGCTGTTTGTAGTAATTTCTCATGATCCTTTGTATTTCTGCAGTGTCAGTTGTTCCTTCTCCTTTTTCATGTCTAATTCTATTGATTTGAGTCTTCTCCCTTTTTTTCTTGATGAGTCTGGCTGATGGTTTATCCGTTTTGTTTATCTTCTCAAAGAACCAGCGTTTAGTTTTATTGATCTTTGCTATCGTTTCTTTCATTTCTTTTTCATTTATTTCTGATCTGATCTTTATGATTTCTTTCCTTCAGCTAACTTTGGGGGGTTTTTTGTTCTTCTTTCTCTAATTGCTTTAGGTTTACGGTTAGGTTGTTTATTTGTGATTTTTCTTGTTTCTTGAGGTAGGATTGTATTGCTTTAAACTTCCCTCTTAGAACTGCCATTGCTGCATCCCATAGGTTTTGGGTTGTCATGTTTTCATTGTCATTTGTTTCTAGGTATGTTTTGATTTCCTTCAGTGATCTCTTGGTTATTTAGTAGCGTATTGTTTAGCCTCCATGTGTTTGTATTTTTTTTACAGTTTTTTTCCTGTAATTGATATCTAGTCTCATAGCATTGTGGTCGGAAAAGATACTTGATACGGTTTCAGTTTTCTTAAATTTACTAAGGCTTGATTTGTGACCCAAGATATGGTCTATCCTGGAGAATGTTTCATGAGCACTTGAGAAGAAAGTGTATTCTGTTGTTTTTGGATGGCATGTCTTATAAATATCAATTAAGTCCATCTTGTTTAATGTGTCATTTAAAGCTAGTGTTTGCATATTTATTTTCATTTGGGGCGATCTGTCCATTGGTGAAAGTAGGGTGTTAAAGTCCCCTACTATGATTGTGTTACTGTCGATTTCCCCTTTTATGGCTATTAGCATTTGCCTTATGTATTGAGGTGCTCCTATGTTGGGTGCATAAATATTTACAATTGTTATATCTTCTTCTTGTATTGATCCCTTGATCATTATGTAGTGTCCTTCTTTGTCTCTTGTAATAGTCTTTATTTTAAAGTCTACTTTATCTGATATGAGAATTGTGACTCCAGCTTTCTTTTGAGTTCCATTTGCATGGAATATCTTTTTCCATCCCCTCACTTTCAGTCTGTATGTGTCCCTAGGTCTGAAGTGGGTCTCTTGGAGACAGCATATGTACGGGTCTTGTTTTTGTATCCATTCACCCATTCTTTGTCTTTTGGTTGGAGCATTTAATCCATTTACATTTAGGGTAGTTATCGATATGTATGTTCCTATTACATTTTCTTAATTGTTTTGGGTTTGTTATTGTAAGTGTTTTCCTTCTCTTTTGTTTCCTGCCTAGAGAAGTTCCTTAGCATTTGCTGTAAAGCTGGTTTGTTGGTGCTGAATTCTCTTAACTTTTGCTTATCTGTAAATGTTTTGATTTCTCCGTGCAATCTAAATGAGATCCTTGCTGGGTAGAGTAATCTTGGTTGTAGCTTTTTCCCTTTCATCACTTTAGATATGGTCTGCCACTCCCTTCTGGCTTGCAGAGATTCTGCTGAAAAGTCAGCTGTTAACCTTATGGGGATTCCCTTGTATGTTATTTGTTGCTTTTGCCTTGCTGATTTCAATATTTTTTCTTTGTATTTAATTTTTGATGGTTTGATTAATATGTCTCAGTGTGTTTCTCTTTGGGTTTATCCTGTATGGTATTCTCTGTGCTTCCTGGACTTGATTGACTATTTCCTCTTCCATGTTAAGGAAGTTTTCAACTATAGTCTCTTCAAATATTTTCTCAGACCCTTTCTTTTTCTCTTCTTCTTCTGGGACCCCTGTAATTCGAATGTTGGTGCGTTTAGTGTTGTCCCAGCGGTCTCTGAGACTGTCCTCAATTCTTTTCATTCTTTTCTCTTTATTCTGCTCCCTGTCAGTTATTTCCACCATTTTATCTTCCAGCTCACTTATCCGTTCTTCTGCCTCAGTTATTCTGTTATTGATTCCTTCTAGAGTATTTTTAATTTCAGTAATTCTGTTGTTCATCACTGTTTGTTTGCTCTTTAGTTCTTCTAGATCCTTGTTAAATATTTCTTGTATTTTCTCCATTCTGTTTCCGAGATTTTGTTTGTTTGTTTGTTTGTTTTGCGGTATGCGGGGCCCCTCACTGTTGTGGCCTCTCCCATTGTGGAGCACAGTCTCCGGATGCACAGGCTCAGCGGCCATGGCTCACGGGCCCAGCCGCTCCGTGGCATGTGGGATCTTCCCGGACCGGGGCACGAACCCGTGTCCCCTGCATCAGCAGGTGGACTCTCAACCACTGCGCCACCAGGGAAGCCCTGTTTCTGAGATTTTGGATCATCTTTACTATCATTACTCTGAATTCTTTTTCAGGTAGGTTGTCTATTTGTCTTCATTTATTTGGTCTTATAGGGTTTTACCTTGCTGTTTCATCTGTGACAAATTTTTTTGTTATTTCTTTTTTTTTTTTTTTTTTGATGGTGGTGCTGTATTCCTGTCTTACTGGTTGTTTGGCCTGAGACATCCAGCACTGGAGTTTGTAGGCAGTTGGACAGAGCCTGGTCTTGGTGCTGAGATGAGGACCTCCGGGAGGCCTCACTCCGACTGATATTCCCTGGGGTCTGAGGTTCTCTGTTAGTCCAGCGGTTTGGACTCGGAGCTCCCACCACAGGAGCTCGGGCCCGACCTCCGGCCTGGGAACCAAGATCCCTCAAGCGCACAGTCCAGCAGCAGCTCCAGCCTCCTCGCTCAGTCTCTCACTGCGAGACGCCAGCTGTTGTTTTAAAGTTAAAGCCAGATCTCTTTAGTTCCTTGCTGGGGTTGGGGAACTAGCTTGCCCCCAAAACTAAATATGAATGCAGAACTAACTTGCAAATCAGTGCAGTTTAAAATTAACTCGTGCTTAAGTTCTAGAACAGGTGATGCTAAGGTAAAAATGTAAGAATAGCAGAGAACTTTCTGGGGAGGTAGAAATGTTCTACCTCACAGTTGAGGTGGGAGTTAAATGGGTGCCTGCTTTTGTCAGAATTGTACAGCTAAAGTTTATGCATTTCTGGCCGGTGTAAATCCTGCCTAAAAACTGAAAGAATAATTGAGTGATGGGGACGGGGTGGCAGTATTAGTGATATAAGAATGGCAGGTAATTGTTGCCACTGGGTGTGATGGGCACCTGGAGGGCTTACTGTATTCTGCTTTCTGTTTATTTTATGTGCTTGAAATTTTCTATTATAAAGAAAATACAAAAACATCATGCATTTTGAAAGCCAGTTGTCCTGTCCTGCCTGCTGGAGTAATCTAGCCTTAAATGAATCATAAGTGAATCTCTGTTGCTCCCCTGCCCCACCCTCTCCCGGTCCCTCAGCCTGCACCAGGGGTGACTTGCAGGAGAAGCAGCTCCTTTTAAAATCAAAGCCTGCAGGTTGGCGTTCACGCCCTTGTGTCCTAGGTGTTGAGGCTCCTGTTTAGAAACTGGTTATTTTCATACCCAGCTTCTCCTGGTGGGCAGTCACATTGCATGGCTGTTTCGACCACGTGGAGGACGCCTGCCAGTTTTCTAGCTGCCTCCCTGTCTTCTCCAGGGACCTTCAGAAGTGAGTTTAGTCTATATCACATGTTATGGTGGAAAGTTTCCAGCACATATAATAAGGGGAGAGAATGGAGATTGGATAATGGAGTCCCATCCCTGTCACCAGCTTAACAGTCTTAGCTCATCGTCACTCCCCCGGCCCTCCCCCCGTTATTTTGAAACAAGTCCCAGACATCATTTCTTGTGATTCTTATACCAGCTCTTTGCAGGCACTTAGCCAAGAGAAGAGGAAAGCCTGGTTTTGTTCCTCTCTCACTCTTCCCACAACCTTCATCAACTCCCAAAATCTTTTACAAATATTTTAGTGTATATCCCTAAAATATAAGGACTCTTCTAAACATCACCACAATGCCATTACCACATCTAAAAAAGACAACAAAAAATTGTTATCACCAAATATCCAGTCGGTATTTAACCCCAATTATCTCATGATACGTTTTTTCTCAATTGGTTTGTTGGACCCGCAATCCAAGTAAGATCAGCGCCCTTGCACTGTTGCTAGCTGTTCTGCCTGATGAGGTGCTATTCAGACAGAGAGGAACTTGCTTTATTTGGGCGGCATGAGCTCTTCCCACCTCTGCTGTTCTCAACTGTGTGAAGCAAGTGGGAGCCAGCATGGGTGGTTGTGCAGTCGGCATCCCCGCTGAAGGCACGCTTCACCCCAGTGGCTCAAATGAAGAGTCTTCAGTGAATGACTCCTCACAGGAGCGGACCGGGATGTTGGGACACCCGGTGACTACCGGAGCCCGGCATACGGGGAGGAATGCCCGGGCTTCTCCCCCCTCTCCCCAGCCCCCTCCAGTGTCCTGCTGCAGCCTCCCATTGGTGAAACTTGCTGGGAGCCCCGGAGTTCGCAGGGGTCAGCTTCTGGGGTACACGCGGGGACCTGGAGGGGCAAACAAGAATCAGTACAGTGTCCAAGCACTGGCTATCAAGTAAAAACACCTGCAGCCAAACCCTGGTCCTGTCACTTACTAGCTCTGTGACGTAAAGCAAGTTGCTTAACCTCTCTGTACCTCAGTTTCCTCCTTTGTAAGAGGACATAACAGCAGTACCTACCTTACAGGGATGCCAAGCAACTTAAGTGAGATCATGTATGTGTTGCCTGGCCCACAGTGAGTGCTCAGTAAGTGTGAGCTCTAATTATTATAAACTGCTGCTAGATACCACCCGGGCCAAACAGGTCACACTCTCTCTTTACCTGGCTCCTTGCTTCTCTCTAGACCTGATGACTCTAGCTTGCCTCCAGCCTAGAGATGGGCCTGAGAATTCTTTGGCCTTCACCCCTGTCCCTCTGATGTCATCCTTCTCATAGGCCCCGCACTGTTGTTTGTCTTTGAAGGTTCATCCAGCCCTGAAGGTCACAGCAGGTCTCAGTCCTTCCTACCCCAGATGACTAAATGAAAGGCCCAGCTAAGCCAGCTGGGACTGTTCACAAAGAGTGTTTTCAGGGTCAAATTCTCCATCATACTATTCAGGTCCCAATACAGTAGAGTAAGTACAGACTCAGAAATCATGTTGTCAGTTATCAGGAGCTTCAGAGACTTAGCAAAGACAGCAGAAAAGCCCAGCTTTGCTTCTTTCTTCACCTTCCCACTACCTTCATTGTCTCAGAAAACCTTCATGCCAGGCTCAGCTCTGCTCCCTGTGTTGGTGGCAAAGGTGAGTTCACAGCTGCAGGACAGGTGTCAGAAGTTTCCAGCCCTGGTTACCAGGGGGGAAGGGTGGGGGGAGGCATAGTTAGGGAGTTTGGGATTGACATGTGCACCCTGCTATATTTTAAATAGATGACCAACGAGGACCTACTGTATAGCACAGGGAGCTCTGCTTAATATTCTGTAGTAACCTAAGTGGGAAAAGAATTTGAAAAAGAATAGATACATGTATATGTATAACTGAATCACTCTGCTGTACACCTGAAATGAACACAACATTGTTAATCAACTATAATATATTGGGTTGGCCAAAAAGTTCGTTTGGTTAATGAATATGTTCGATAAAGTTCTTGGTGAAAATGAAGTGTGTGTTATTTTTACCTAAAACCAAATGAACTTTTTGGCCAACCCAATAAAATAAAAAAATTTTAAAGCTGTTTACAGCCCAGTAGGAAAGAAGAGACCCAAATAATTGTAATTTTACGTAGAGTAGAAGAAATGTCTTAGGAGAAACCCTAGAAGCCATGGGATTTTAGAGACAGAAGAACCCAGTTTTAGCTAAGGGGCCCAAACTGAGAAGGTTCTGTATCCATGCAGAGGATGGGGTGGGTCAGCTCCCAACAGCCAGGGCTGTGGTGGGCAGGGCCTGCCTTACCAGCAGCTGCCAGTTCAGTACAAGTCCCTGGGTGTTTAGTTGTGATGAAGCACCCCAGCTCACAAGTTTATGATGGCTTCCTGTGGTGAGCGTGGAAACTTTCTTCTCTCCTTTTTTTTTTAATTGAGTCCCAGCCCCACGAGAGTAAAAATCACCTACCTACACACAAATAAAAAGTAACCTAATAATGGGTTTAGCTAACCCATTCTTTAAGGGCATGGGCCATAAATCTCCAGTATTTACAACAGTGCTAATAAAACACATGCACCGTCTATTTCAGCTCCATGTCACTGAGTTGAGGAAGACAGGAAAAGAAGAGAGCAAAGAGGTCGTAATTACTGGCTACTAAGGGCTGGACTCACTTTCTCTTGGGGTTTTGATTGAGTTGTCACCAGTTAGTCATTAATTGCAACTCTTCAGAATCAAAAAGCAGTAGAAAGGAGTAGTGATTAATGTCTATACAGCATCTTAAAATGTATAAAATGCTTTTTCTCAACGAATTCCTTAAAATGTGAATTAGAAATATTACCCTTTCACATCACAGACAAGGAAACTGAGGGTCAGAATGGCCCAAGGTCACATAGCTGGGCCTCTTTTACTCAGCCTGTTTTGGACCTGAGCCTTCCTAGCCGCAAGGCTTTCGTGGGGCCTTGCAGACTGTGCAAATTATACTATAAGTGCAATAGGCCGTTTTCACTTTCTAAAGAGAAATATTATAATGTTGGACCCTCCACCCCTCCCTGCCTTGAGATCCTGGTGTCTGCACCCCTCTCCCCTCTGCAGATTACTGACTGTCACAAATTGGGTTCTCTGGGAAGGGGACTCTGAGCCCAAGTTTAGTGGGCAGGATGTTTCTAAGGGAATACCTTTGGGATTTACAGCTGTGGAAGGAAGTATAAGAAAGCACATTGGACAGAGGCAGAAGTGAAGCTGCGGAGCAGGCTGACAAAGCCAGGAGCTCTGGGGCTAAAGTGGCATATCACAGTTATCCCGTGATGGGCCGAGGTGGCCAGGCCTTTGGGCCCTCCCCGCTCAGTCCTTGGATGTGGGTGCCTTGGGAAGTGTGTGGCCCTGGGTAGGTGAGGCATTCCGTAAAGGCCCAGCTGAGGGCCGTCTGGGTTGCACAGCACCATGTGCGTTACGCTGACCTGGGGAAATTCTCGTCCGTCACTTCTTACTACACCTGTTTCTGTTGGCTTTATAGTAGGCTCTCAGTAAATGATTGTTGAATGAATAAGTGAAGGACTAGCTAAAAAAAATACTCACTGAATAACTAAGGCTGTGCAAGTTAAAGTATCTGTCTTCCCCAGGGCTTTGGCATTCAGTCAGTGCTTTTTATTCTTCCACCAAGATTCTTGACAGTCACGCGGTCTTCTTCCCCTGTGCCCTTGTAGGTAGGGTGGCCATTGGGACAGTCTTGGCTTATGCCTGTTGTCCAGCTTAATTGTTAATAGCACCCTCTTACCTTCTCAGAAATGGGCTGGTTTGGGTGATATATCATATAGCCACTTATTCACGGACGCTTGGAGTGTCAGAAAGGGCCCTCTTCTGAAACCAGGCTTTCAGCACTGGGGTGACTCACCCCAGCTCTCACGCTGCCTCTTCTGCCCCTTGCTGTGTGGCTGCAGAGGAAGCTCAGATTCCTGCTCTGACTGTGACTTTCCTTCCTTGGCCCTTTTGCTCCTCATGCCTCCATCCTTAGGCGTACTCAGGCATTCTCTCCCCTGCTGTCTTCATAGTCACCACTTGTTTCATATGTGCATCGATCGGAGACTGAATGGGAGAAGATGAGTAAAAATTTTAAGCTACTACTGATCAAGACTAAGACCCGGATAGGAAAATGGAAAAGACCACAAATAGTTCACAGAAAAGGAAATAAAAATGCTTTCAAACTTGTGAAAGATGTTCAACCTCATTCATAATAAGAGAAATAGAAATTAAAACTACAGCGAGATGCCAGTTTTCATCTATCACACTGGCACTTTTGTTGGTAGGATTATTGTAAGTTACCACAAACATTCCATCAAATGAAAAATGCAAGTTATCTGTTGACCTAGCATACATTCTAGGAATTTATTCTACTTGCACATGAGTGCAAAGTAGTATGTGTGAGGATATTTTAGTATCTTTTTTTTTTAAAGAAATGACTGGAAACATCTAAATATCCATCATTAAGAAACTAATCAAATACGTTATGGTAACAGGAATGTATTCATTTCTCTCCTCTGTACACAGCTCTTTCTCTTTTTTTAGATCTCAGCTAAAATATCACCTCCCCTGAGAGGCTTTCCCTAACCAGTCTTTTAAAGGAGGGCCCCCTCTTCTCTCTTTCACTTGCCATAACTTGCAAATTTTCTTAGTTCACTTGTATTTTGAGCTCCCTCTCCCTTTAGAATGTAAGCTCTGAAGGGGCAGTCTAGAATTCTTTTTTCACTATTGTATCCCCAGCATCTATCAATAGCATAGTATTGGGTTGGCCAAAAAATTTATTTGGATTTTTCCATAACATCTTACAAAAAACCCGAACAAACTTTTTGGCCAACCCAATATTTGGCACTTAATATGTATTGATTGAATGAACGACTTTAAAAAAGACTGTTGAATCTCAAATAAAACTGCATGTTATCCTTATTGGTGAAACATTAAAATAAAAATAAAGAATGTCAGGTGTGGTAATGTGATTTAGTGTGTATCTGGTCCTCATCTCCCCCCCAGTCCCCATTTGGCAGAGCTATCAAAGACCTTGGAATTTCCTAAGCATTAAGAGCAATGGGAGCAACTTTTTTTACAATATTTGGTCTTTCAGTCCTCAGTTCCTGAAATAGCTCCAGAGCCATAAAAGTGAAAGGAGTGTCTTCCTATTCATAACATGCCCCTTCTAACCACACCTGACTTATGTTAATGAGGTGACTTTTGGAGAGCCCCCTAAGGATGGGGGCTGGTTGCCAGGGGAACCAACCAAGTGATGAGAGGGTTGGAATTTTAAACCCCACCTCCCAGACCTCTGGGGAAGCAACTGAAGACTGAGTCACTAATGGCCAATGATTTGATCAACCATGCCTGTGTAATGAAGCCTCCATAAAAAACCGGAAGGGTGGGGTTTGGAGATCTTTCAGGTTGGGGAACACGTGGAGGTGCTGGAAGAGTGGTGCAAGGCATGGAGGCTCTGTGCCCCTTCCTACAATCCTTGCTCTTAGGCATCTGTTTGTTCCTGAGTTTTGTCCTTTTGTAATAAGATGGTAATCTAGTAAGTAAACTGTTTTCCTGAGATCTGTGGGCCACTCTAGCAAATTAAACTGGAGGAGGAGGGATTGTGGGGACCTTTTATTTATAGGCACTTGGTGGGAGGCACAGGTGACAACCTGGACTTGGAATTGACCTCTGAAGGGGGAGGTGGCGTCTTTGAGACCGAGCCCTTAAGCTGTGGGATCTGATATTATCCCCAATTAGATGGTGTCAGAACTGAGTTAAATTATAGGACACCCAGCTGATGTCACAGAATTGCTAGGTGTATGGAAGACCCACACATCCGGTGTCAGAAGTGAAATAGTGAAGTAGTAGACTATTGAGAATAGAGGGGCGAAGAGTGTTCTCTTTTACGTCAGGTATCACCATTGTTGTTGAAGAGTATTCTGGAAGCATGATCAAAGCAACTAGACAAGAAAATGAAATAAATTTAAATGTTGGGAAGGAAGAGGTGAAAATAATTAGTAAAGCAGTTGTTATGACTATATATACTTTGGGGGAAAAATAAAGATGAACAGAAATTATAATGGAAGAATAGTTTTCCTGAGTCTACCTTTTGCTGTTGCCCTGGCCAAAGTGATTTTGCTATGTAGGGATTTTGGGGATAGCTTTAATCAGATATAATTTCAAACTTCAAAGTTGCAAGAATAGTATATATCCCTTACTTAGATTTACCTATTGTTTACATTTTGCCCCGTTTACCTATTTATAATTACATCTCTATACACATATAATTATTTCATTCTGAAACATTTAAGGATGAATTGAAGCTATTGTGTATAGTATTTCCTACAAAATGATTTTTTCTATAACCAATTAATCAAAATCAGGAAAATTTAATATAAGCTTAAGACTATAATCTGTTGTCCATATTCAGATTTTATCTATTGCCCCAGTAACGTCCTGTGTAAACTACTTTTTCTCCTGGGTCTGCATCTAACCCAGGATCACACATTGCGTTTAGTTCTCAAATCTCGTAAGTCATCTTTAATTTGGAAAAGGTATTTCAGTTCTTTACCTTTAAGTTTTGGAAGAGCATCAATCAGTTATTTTGTAAAGTGGCTCCCAATTTTGATTTATCTGATGTTTCCTCATTACATTGAGATGATGAATACTACAGACGTGGTATTGTATCCTTCATATCGTATCAGGAGGCATCTTGGTTTATCGCCATATTGTGATGATAGATTTGACCACTTGGTTTAGATGGTGTTTGCCAGGTTTCTCCTAAAGTGTTATTATCTTTTTCTTTGTGTTTAAAAAGTAATCTGTGGAGTGACGCTTTGAGACTGTTTATCTTATTTTCATCAAATTTTTATTCCCTAATTTTAGCGTTCATTTATGATTTTTTTTTTTAATTTATTTTTTGGCTGCGTTGGGCCTTTGTTGCTGCGCGCCAGCTTTTCTCTCTAGCTGTAGTGAGCGGGGGCTGCTACTGTTCATTGTGGTGCGTGGGCTTCTTATTCTGCAGTGGCTTCTCTTGGTGTGGAGCATGGGCTCTAGGCATGTTGGCTTCAGCAGTTGCGGTGCATGGGGACACTAGTTGCGGTGTGCAGGCTTTAGGGTGTGCGGGCTTCAGTAGTTGTGGCTCACGGGCTCTAGAGCGCAGGCTCAGTAGTTGTGGCGCACAGTCTTAGTTGTTCCGTGGCATGTGGGATCTTCCTAGACCAGGGCTCGAACCCGTGTCCCCTGCATTGGCAGGCGGATTCTTTACCACTGTGCCACCAGGCAAGTCCTTTAACTGCTTCTTGCCATGTGATTTGTAGTCGTACAGAATTTCTCTACCTTCCGTTCTCCTCTTCCCGAGTTTTTAGGCAGGCCCATCTTACATACGTTTGTTACCAAACTCTCATACACTCTAAAAGTTTTGATCAGTTTCCTTATGGGCTTGATCTAGTTGTGTATTAGCCACCTGTTCCCTCTGTTATTGTTTATTTATATATTGTTAAAGATAACATTATGTTTGCAAGTTCATGTGTGTCTCCACATGTGTTAACTCAAATATTACAGATTAAGAGGACCCTGCTTCATGGCTCTAAAATAGATCATGTGAATTAGAGATAAGCAGCTCCAGTGCCCACCAACAGCAAATTTATTTGTAAACAAAGTTAGCTGCCTCAGGAATCTAGAATTTTGAGTTAGATTTTCTTAAGGTTTAACAAAAGAAACCTTCCCTTGGCAAAAGACTGAGGTTAAAGAGTGGTGACCAGTCTACCTTTTCCTTTCTTCCCTGAATTTAGATAGGAATCAGTGTTTTAATTGCAGGAAAGAGCAAGACTGTGGTATCTCACCCATCAGAAATCAGATCCCTACCAAAGTCTTAGGGTGTTGTGTTTGGGAGTTCATCTATTCAACAGCTGTTACTAAGGGTCTACTGTGTGTCAGGCTCAGGGGTAGGCAGTGGGCATACAGCAAGAACCAAGCAGACAGAGTCCCTGCCCTCAGGGAATTTGCATACTAGTCGGATAGACAACAAATATATCAGCTGGCGCTAAATGCTATGGGAAAAAAATAAAGCAAGATAAAAGAGACTGATATTAATGGGAGGGGTGTGCTTTTTTATAGAGTACTTAGGAAAGAAAAGTGAGATGGTGATATTTGAATAGGGACCTGAAGGAAGGGGGGCCGGGGCGCTGGGAGGGGTAGAGATGGGGGGAGGTGAGCAGAGGGAGCACCTTACAAGCAGCAGGAACGGGGAAATGGGGGAGGAAGTTGAGAGAGTGCTTGCTGTGCCTGAGGCTGAGCGTTGGGGCATTTGCCATGTTTATATGGTGAAGATGAAGAATCAGCAAAGGAGAAGTAGTCGGTGAGACAGGAGAGTAGAGAGAGAAGGTACTTGGATGCCAGGTGAAGAACCTGTTTCCAGAAAAAGGGAGTAAACTCAGTGAAATGTTGCTGATGGGTCAAATAGGTTGAAGACGGAGAACTGTAGCCTTGCGGGACTCTGATATGCTGCTTCAGTAGAGGGGTGGAGACAAACCCTCACTGAAATAGGTTCAAGAGAGAATGCAGAGTCCGGATGACTCTTTAGAGGATTTTGCTCTCCGGAGGAGCAGAAAAATGGGATGGGATCTAAAGAGTAATGTGGGACCAAGGGAGGAACTTTTCAAGATGGGAGGTGTTAGTGTGTTAGTAGGCTGATGGGAATTAGCTGATAGACAAGAAACAACTTGACGCAGAAAAGAGGATAGGGCAGCAGAAGCAATGTTCTTGAGCACACGAGCTCCTTGTGATCAAGTACTTGAACGGAGAGATCATTTGAGGCAGGAAGACTAGCATCCACAGTGTCAAGAGGGAGGCTGAGTTTGTTGTATAGTTTGGTACAGTGAACAGAGAAGCAAGTAAAACCAAGTGGGCCACCAGCACATCAACTTCCTTTTCTGCTCTTGCTTTGATTTCTCTCCTTGTTTCTGGCATCTGTGGATTTCCATTTCTTTGACCTTCACTTTTTTGTTTTTAAGATGAACATTTCTGTGGTTTAGAGTGGGGGGCAGTGGTGCTGTCCTTGAGTTATTAGTCCAGTGTGTTTTGTTGCTGGAAGAAATTAAAAATAGATCCTTTGAAAGGATTTAAGAGGCCTTGATGTTATGTTATAGGGGAAACATTATACAGAGAACTTTTAATATAATTGAAAGTATCAGAATATACAGTATATGCTAAATGATAACTATTTGAATGTTCAGAAAAATTCTCTTGCCTTTTGTCTCCTCAGTTAAAGGTGGAAGGACTCATCTGCGTAAATAAGCATAGTTGAAAATATCAGAGATGCTAGTTTAAGCTTTATTGTTAAACTTTATTTTTTCAAAATAAAAATATATTTACTTTTCCTGATTGTAAAAGAAATACATGTTTGTTGTAAAATATTCAAACAGTACAGAAATGTATAAAGTGAAGTCAGCTCTTCTAACCCACCCTGAAGTCCAGGGGCTTTATAAATGCATATAATTTTAATTATCCAGATCAGAACAGCCTGTCTCACAGTGAGTTCTTAAAAAGGACAGGACACAAAACTGACCTCTGTTTCAGAATTAAATGTTTGATAATGTAGCTTTTGACTTGTGGGTTTTCCTGATCACTGAGCAGTTAAGTACACAACGGTTTTAAAGATCTGACTTAATTGATGAAATGCGGATTTGTACTTAGCACATTTTGGGGTCCTTTTATAGGAGAATGAGGTACTAAGAGCTGTGGATCACAGTTCCCAGCATGAGGAAAATGAGCAAAGAGCATCAACCCAGAGGGAGAAATCACTACAGCAGAAGAATGAAGAAAATAAAGTAGCAGATAAACCTGCCTGGGAGGCAGAAAAGACCTCTGAACCTAGAAACGAGGTAAGCAAGTTAGAATATCCTGGCCGTACCATTTTGGCTTTAAGGTAGATTTTACGGCTTTTGATAGTTTGTGTTGAGAATGAATTTTGTGTATGTGTGCCTTACCGTTAAGTAAACCTGATATATGAAAATACATGTTTTTTTAAAACTGTGGATGTGCTTATTTGGTTGACGAAGGAATCAGTCCACAGAACATTGTATCTGGTTAAACTCACAGACCCCATCCAGAAACTTGCTAGCAGGTTTTGCTGTGTTTGCAAGGGATAAAGAGATGGCTGGCATCCTGAACCCAGGAATCCTCAACCAACCAACCAACCATTTGCAGAAGCAGCCAGGTTGGCCCCTGCAGGCATATCACCCTCAGTCAGCTGGGACTCGGGCGCAAGTCCTCACTTAGTCTCCTGGTATGCCATGCTGAAGGGGCAGTCCAGGAGCCCACTTTGCATCTTTGACCAGGCCGAGTAGGATAACCTCCTTGGCTCCTCTCTATGACCACACTCATCAGCAGTGAAAAGGGTGTGTAGAAAGATTAACTCCAGAAGCTAGGCTGAAGGGAGGGATTCTTCCTGTAGCCTGTGCTTCCTCCCTCCTTTCACCTGGAACATAATTCTGCTCAGCCCTGCTGAGGTCCTAGCCCACAAGCCTGGCAAACAAATGCTCCAGACGGGTCTGGAGGTTCCACAGACCTTTAGCCACTTGACACTTCCCCTGGCACCCTTGCAGGTTTTTCTTGCCCTGATGGGTCTCTCTCAGCCCTGAACTGCCCCAGGTGGCATTTGGGCCATGCCTTGGCCCTTCTCAGACAGCCCACCATCATTGTAGCCTTATTACCTATGTAACATCACACCGAACATCACATGATTGACAGTGGAGTCAGAAAACAGCTCTGCTCCCTTTGCCCACCCACCACGCCCCCACCCCCTCCAGCCTGTTCTAAGCTGTTCTAGGGAACTAGTTCTTCCCCTACACGCTGGGTGAAACCTGGGACAGACCCTGTGACTTCTAGATAATCAGACAAAAATTTTTCTCGTGTCATCCCAGTGCAGCAGTTGATAAATATAGCCAGTGTTAATTCTCAAAAACTGAACTGAAATTTAGTTTTTCCCCTCCTATCCCTGCTGCAGCCTCAAAGCCTGGCTGAGTGGAAAGGGGTGTGTGTGGCCAGCTTCTCTTTTTCCCCCGTTTTTCCTCCCTTGCTTGTACAGCCAGCCGTCTTGGAGCTGAGGGTGTGATGGGTGGTAGGAGCTTAGGAAAGGTGTTCCTTGACTGGTGCCAGCCTGAAACTGTTTTCCCTGGACTGTAGGATGTTATTTAAAACTGCTTCTCTGTTGGATGGGCTCTTTCACTTCACAGGTTCTTTGGAGACCCCACCGCCCAGCTGGGAGTCCTTCACCTGCCCTTCTCTTCACAAGGACACATACACCTCCACCTCCAGGTGGCCTCTCAACCACGTGCTGGTCCTGGAAACCTGCACCTCACCTCCTTTATCAGTCCAATCACTTCTCTAACAAGCCCTTGCTTGGCCTCTTGCCCTCATTTTTCAGGCAAGCTCTGGATGCATATCTGCTGTGTTCCCTAAACACACCATGTTTCTATGTGGTTTCTAAGTCCCTTTTTGCTAGTCTCACAGTGGGGAGCTCACCCCAAGGAACCCTCCCATTTTCACTTTACCTCTCAGGCTGTTTTATGACCTACAGTTGAGGATCCCATTGCGGCCTGGCATTTCACTGTGAAATGCAGGTGTTTCCATCTGCCTCTGCTCTTACCCACTGTTGTTCTCCCCAGGCCTTGTGTTTTCCTTGTAATTCATGTACCTTCCTGTGGCTTTACCACCTGCTTATACACACACATCAGTGCCAGTGAACACTGAAAGAACCATATTTGTTTTGAAGGAGACATTTCAGCTCACTTTCCTGAATGCCTCCCAAGTTATCTTTTTTGAGGCAAAAGATGTTTTTTTTACCAGTCTCTTTACCACTTCACTGTGTATAGATTTATGCTCTTGGTTCATTTTTCTCTTGGGTATGTCTTTGCAATTACACCCCTTCACCAGACTTCCCAGAAAAATAGCAACTGTGTTCTCTAGAATTACCTATAGTAACTAAGGTAGTTACTATCACTGCTAGGTAACAGGCACTCGTTAAATAATAATGAAGAGATAGATGAAGTAGGGAGCTTTCCTCAGAATTTAAAATTTGACTTGAGACAAACATCAATTTGAACAAAACCTTCTAGAAACACATCACTTAGAACATGACATGACAATTACACACATTTCTTGTAGAAGCGTCTAACAACGCGTCTGCTCTCTTACTGAGATATGTTACTTAGGAGGGAGTTGTCTGTGACCAAAGTGAATCACTAGCATTTGAAAATACCTAGGATGACTGACATAATTCACTCTTTAACAGTAAGTTCTTTCTAGCCCCACTGCAAGCCTGGACTTGGCTAGCTGTTAATGAAGTAAAATACACAGTATATATAGGAATATATATATACTGCTCTGAAGATACTTTCCTCTCACTAAAGACAAGTTGAATTTATATATTGCTTCATCTTTTAAAAGGTATAAACTCCTAGTGATCTCTGTTCAAAATGCAGTGAATTCTTGACGAAAAATAGAACTGTTTGTATTTTATGTGAAGATTTAGGAAGGAGGATGACTGCAAACAGAATGCTGTCCGTAGTTAAAGCCCTCAAGTAGAAGGCATCAGCCCGTGAGATTCTGAAGAGAAGTGAATGAGATTTTTTTTAAGAGGTGAAGGCAGGTTTAAGGGAAACACAAAGGAAGAGGGAGGCCCCCCCATGGACTAGCAGTTACCTGAAGCCAACACAGCCAATACCACCCTCAAGAGCAGAAAGGAACCTGGGGAGAAATACAGCTCGATGAGGTGTCTAAGGGACTCTGTCACACCTTGCACCCTCCCATCTCTTGCCTCTGTCTCCTGTGGATCACCCAGGGGGCTAGCTCCTCAGACCTCTATCTCCAGGGGCACTGAAGAGGAAAACAGGTATCTAAATAAAACACATCTTTGACTAGCTAAGGATAAGTCCATAATTCATTTTAAGCAGAATGATCTTCATACATCATATTCTGCATATTAAGGGTTTCGGGTTTCTTTTCTACAAAGTGTTATTTACCTACAGTTAAGATTTGTTTTTGCAGGAATGCAGATTTGTGGTGGTGTTGTTATTCATTCTCACACTTGTGACCATCAGGCAGATTTTGGTCAATGGCTAGCCAGGACTGATGAATCAGGTTTATGAAATTTCTTAACTAGGAATCATTTTAAATAATCCAACTGGTGAAGAAGTCTGCTACCCACTAAGAATGTGTCATTTGCCAGTTAAAGAAGAACAAGAAATCTTATTATTCACCAGTTTACCTTAAGTAAGTCCTATAGCATCCATAGAAATAGAAGCCTTGAAAACATGGCTTCATAGAACCCAAGGTATTTTGCAGACAGAGAAACCCCTAAAGTAAAAAGTTGGGGATGGGAGTTACACACAGCACAAGTCAGGAGTTTGAACTTGCTAACATGTAAAGACATCCCTTTGACACATCAGATGCACAAATCCTGGATAAGACAGAATGGATAGTATCTGCAAATGTATAAGTGAACTCAAAAGCAAGACACAGAACTCTACAGATACAAGCAGCAAAGAGGGAACTCAAATCCAGAATTTAAGACAATCAGGCACCCAAGGCTGAACTGTATCCAGATGCCATGACAGAGGCTGGAGTTGGAGAGTTCCCTGCTTTAAAGCTCAATGTTTAAAGCCTTTTCTGGTTCAGGAAATGAGGAATAGAACAATCCTAGCCACCAGCGAGGAGACAGAGCAAGGAAGCTGTCCATCCAACCTTTAGAAATCAGAACACTAAATGGTGTGGATTCCGACTACCATCACCATTAGGAATCCTGAGTCAAGAAAAGGTCTAGAAAATGATACAAAAACTGGTCCTTGCAGAGGAAAGTATAAAACCTAGTTCATACTAACCCTTGGTATGTGTCATTGCTATAGAAACTGTTCTCAAAGACAAGCTCACCTTTACATAAAGAAAGAAAAAAGTGATAGAATATGAAAATCTAAATTATTTCTAATAGGAGTCCCAGGAGAGGCAGGGAAGTATGAAGGAGAAGCAGTATTCAGAGTTTATGGCAGAATATATCCAAAATTAAAATGATCTTATGTCTCAGATTAGAGGAATACAGAGTCCCAAGCAGAGTAAGTAAGTTAAATCCCAGACATATCACAGTGAAATGGCAGGGCAACAAAGACTAAGAAAAAAATCTTTAAAACTACCCAAGGGAAAAAAAGATTAGCTGTTGTAAAATGACAGACCGATAGCATATTAGTAATAAATGCCATAAGACAGGGCTGAGGGAAAACATTAAGCGTGAGAGATAAACTATCACTTAAGCATGAAGGCAAAATAATTCCAGGTTACAAAGACTAAAGAGTTCCTGGAGACACTCTAGAGAACTATCAAAGTAATTATTTCAACAAACTTAAACCCTTAAGGCAGGAGACAAAGCAATAACAAGTTGATAGAATTTTGGTAACTCTAAATATCTTGTAATCAATTTGGAAAGTTGGCTGGAGAGGGACAAATAAGGTGGAACTAAGATATAAGCTAAAGACATAAGATGAAGAACGGTTAGGGCAAGAATGGAGAAGTCATCAAGTTAAAAGGTTGTTTACAGCAGGATGTTAAAATACTGAGTACTAAAAAAGGAATAGAACGTAAAAATTTAAAACTAGAGATAAAAATCCAGCATGGATATAACACCTGGTTACCCTTTCCAGATTAAGCCTAAAAGCCCGAGTCAACCACTTCAGTCTTAATTTAAGTGAACGATGCACCTTCTTTTTCTAGATACATCGAAATGGAACAGACACAGTTTTCTCTCTGGAAGACTTATTTCAGTTGCTTTCATCACAGCCTGAAAATCCACTGGAGGTAATGGGAATCTTGGCTTTTATCCTTGCAGGAAAAATATCTGCAGTGACCTCTCTCTGTGAATAAACACAACCTTATTACCTAGGATACACAGCAGTTTAAACTAATACTTAGATAACGGTTTCTAGTGCATTATTTAAGCACAGACTTAAGATTTACTTCTTATAGAAACACTTCTTTGGAGAATTAGCCAAATATGTATAGTTCCCCCTTCCAAATAATCACAAAGATATAATCAAATTCATAAAATCCATATTGAATCAAAACGGCAGTACACAACTTGACAAACTAAGGCACACCTTAGTTTTTCTGGCAGCATTACACTTTATGCTGGTCCAATTTGCTTTTAGATACCTCTCTCCCTGCAGTTAAGACTGTTTCACTAGTAAGGTATTAGAATTTTTGAACAAGACCTGCTTTCACATTAACATAAATCTTTCTAATTTCTCATGATCTTCAAAGAACAGGTCTTTCCTGACATAGCATATTCTCACCTGGGCTCACATCATGTATTCTATTGCCTGCATTATTTAACTAAGGGAAGTTATTCGTAGCCAACAGCATATCCTTACTTACATAGAGGAATTAACACGAGAAGAACAAGTACTGTATTAGGTACTAGAACTGCTACTAAAATAGTTTTATGTTATTTATAGTGCTCTTTTTTCCTTTCCTTTTTCAGGGCATCTCACTGGGAGACAGTCCTCTCCCAGGAAGTATCAATGATGGCATGAATTCTCCTACACATTATAATGGAAATTATAGCCAGGCTGTAAGTCACGATGTAAATCTCCATGAGGCCATGTTGTTGTGTCCTGACAATACATTTAGAAGGGATCCACTAGCAAGGACTTCACAGCCACAAGAACTATTTCTGCAGTTAAATTCTCCTCTTACCAATCCTGAACAGACCCTTTCTGGAACTAATTTGACAGGATTTCTTCCATTTGACAATCAGGTGAGGGACCTAACAAACCAAGACCTTCTGTATGACCTTGATGTAAACATATTTGATGAGATAAATTTAATGTCTTTGGCCACAGAAGAAGGTTTTGATCCAATGGAAATTTCTCAGCTTTTTGAAGAACCAGATTCTGATTCTGGGCTTTCCTTAAACTCAAGCCACAATAGCACTTCTGTCACCAAGTCTAACTCCTCGCACTCTATATGTGAAGGTGCTTCACTTTCTAGTAGTGAATCTCTTTCCCACCGTGACTTAGAAGGGGCTGTAGGAGGCTACTACCCAGAGCCCACTAAACTTTGTCACATGGATCACAGAAGTGATTCTCATTTTCATGGGGACTTTGCATTTCAACCTGTATTACATAACCACACTTACCACTTACAGCCAAGTGCACTAGAATCCACTTATGAATCTTTTTCATGGCCTGGCAAGTCACAGAAAATAAGGCGTGGGTACCTCAATGACACAGACAGAAACTTAAGCCGTGATGAACGGCGTGCTAAAGCTCTGCACATCCCTTTTTCTGTGGATGAAATTGTCCAGATGCCTGTAGATTCTTTCAACAGCATGCTAAGCAGGTACTATCTGACAGATTTTCAAGTGTCGCTCATCCGTGATATTAGACGAAGAGGGAAGAATAAAGTTGCTGCTCAGAACTGCCGTAGGCGCAAACTGGATGTAATTTTGAATCTGGAAGATGACGTATGTAACTTGCAAGCAAAGAAGGAAACCCTTAAGAGAGAGCGATCCCAGTGTCACAAAGCTATAAATATAATGAAACAGAAACTGCACGATCTCTATCATGATGTTTTTAGTAGGTTAAGAGATGATGAAGGTAGGCCAGTCAATCCAAACCAGTATGCTCTTCAGTGCAGCCGTGATGGAAGTGTTTTGATTGTACCCAAGGAATTGGTGACCCCAGGCCAAAAAAAGGAAAACCAAAAAGGAAAACGAAAAAGTGAGAGAAGAAATTGAAGATGGATTCCATCCATACGCATAAAGTCGTAATGTTCAGAAACTGATCAAAAACCATTGAATCTGCTTCGAAGTTTAGCTCAAGTGTTATCTACTGCTACTTGAATCACTCAGTTAAGGCTACATTTTGAAGCTTATATGGACCAGTTTAGGACTTCAATATCAGACTTGGGGGCCTGTTTCATGAACTAATGTAGAAATAGGGTGACGTGATGGTCCCTTCAAAGAGAGCAAACACATTTCAAAACATGTTTTTATGATTTAAAATATTTTCATTTAGAGTTTTCAAGAACTGTTTTAGCTTAATTGATGAAAACTTATGTTGCTTTTTCTGTGGAAATAAATTTTGTATTTGATTTTATAAAGTACTAACTTTCCCCTTTTATACAGAAATTCTAAGCAAACTTCTCTTCCAAAATACCCACATTTAAAAACACAGGTGAATATCTAGCAAATCAGGCAGCAGTGTTAAATTTTAAAAACTACACAAATTGATCAGACTCAAGTCAAACCGAATATAGTCAACACTGAACTGACAAGTGAAATCCCACCCCCCCTTAGACCTAACACATAAAACATGACATGAAATAGACCAAGCTCTACACCAGGATGCCCAAACAAAACAAACTGAAGCTTTAAAATATTACTGCATTAGGCTTTAACACCTGAAGACAAAGAGCCTCCCTGCCTCCCATAACTAGAGTTGCCTGCATATACAAAAATAGGACTAATTCCCTGACAGTAAAAGCCAGCCTGTAGGGATAGCTCCACATCTAGAACACTGACAGCTCACACCAAAAAAAAACCCTATTTAATCAAAAATGTACAGGAGGCCCTACAAGAACTCAGACCACCACTAAGGGATGATAAGCACAGACTTTGTAAAGAAATGAAAATACTGAAGCAAAATGAAAGATATTCAGAGGCAAAAAGACAGCCATTTGATAAAAAGGACAATAGGAATGGCACTTGAAATGAAACCTCAAGAATTTTCTGAAGACAACTGCCCTGTCACGGTTTGAGAACATTAACATGAATAGTCTAATATCAAAATTAGAATCAAGGTTGTCAGATGTTTTCTGCGGTTATAACTGCCCCAAAACGTAAATGTCACAAGTCAAAGTTATTTTGGGTTACAGAAATGCAGGGTGTGGGTTTTTATAGTAAACCTTTATACTTTAAATTGGAGCTAGCAATTTGTTCCAAGCCCCACGTAGTAGCAAAATGCTTCTAGATGCAAGTTTCGCTCTTCTGACCAGTTTTGTGCAATAACCACTTTTTCAATGGTGACAGGCTGGCTTTTTGCAAGGGAGCCCACCTCAGATATCTTAGCTTCTTAAATACAGAGCTTCAAGGCACATTCTTTCAAGTCTACATACAATGTAAAATGCCACAACCAATTATAAGTTTTGAAACTGCAGGTATCCCAATTTGCTCAATTTCAGTGCTTGCTCTTGTCAGGCTCAGCATTCTCCCCAATCCCTGAAAATATCCAGAACATCAAACGGGCAAAAAAGAGGCGCACAGCAGAGACAGCTGGGATTCAAAACATTCGCAGCAACTGAAAATTTAAGATCCATGAGGTATTTGGTGCACTAGTGACCAAAGGTCAACGAATGCAGCTTTCACCAGCCAGTTTCATCTCATTTGCCATAGTCTAGTTTCTGGACAGTCCCTTTGAACAAATACCACACTGCTTTCCATCACTGATGTCAGCAGTGAAATTTTCACACCACTATTTTAGCCTAAGCTCCCTACTTACAGATTAAGATACACCAAGATTGAATATTCTGCTAGTTCAGTAGTCTTCAAAAAAAAAAAAGCCAGGTTTTATCAGTTGAAAGGAATAGGTGGAATGTTGAGAAATTTTGATTCTCAAGCTTTTATAAACAGATCAAAATGTCAAGTTCTAATGGAAGCCATATGCATTTTAATTTTACTGACTGTTGAACAGCTGTTAGCTATCTGACCCATTCCTTAAATAGTGAAATCACTCTTCAGCTAATCTGAACAAGACATGGATAAACAGTCAAGACTTACTTGAATTGAGAAACAGTTCCATCAATCAAGGTTAGGGGGATGATAAACTTAAGTTCCCAAGTGTCTCTAAGTATTTGTTTGGGGGTTTAAATACAGACTGTAGCCGCAAAAGGACCCACAGAACTAGGTAAGATCAGCAGTGTTTACACCTGTAAATCTGGTAGTCTGTATAACTGGCCTTCGGCCTCTTTGAAGCATGTTTTTTGCTAGGCATCATTTTCCCTCCTGATTTCAGTGGACTGGCCCAAACTTACATTTTTTGCTACTCCCAACATAAAAGCAGTCTTACCTTCCTTACCTATAGAAAATACTGTTATTCCTGAAATCATCCCTATCAGTTGAGAATTAAAAGTGAAATCTGGTTCCGACAGGCTCTCAGCATCTCATTTGTCCTTTTCCTATTAAAACCTTATTTACTTTTCGTAGCTAACAACAGGCCATGATGAAATCGTCACAGGGAAATAGAACTATTGCGTGTAATCTTCAAGCAACGTGTGCTCAATATGATTTGGATATCTGGGTTCCATTTCTAGGCTGGCTCCAGTTCAGCACTGACCTTTAGAATACAGGAGCAGTTAAGAAGTCAGCCCAGCTGCCAGAACAACAAAGTGAACAAAGTCATCCTATGGAGTACATATTAGTGCTTAATAATTTAAATATTTTTCACTTAAATAGTTTAGTTGCAGTAATAGCAGAGCAGCATTAGAATCATTGGGTAGGGGGACTTCCCTGGTGGCGCAGTGGTTGAGAGTCCGCCTGCCGATGCAGGGGACACGGGTTCGTGCCCCGGTCCGGGAAGATCCCACATGCTGCGGAGCGGCTGGGGCCGTGAGCCATGGCCGCTGAGCCTGCGCGTCCGGAGCCTGTGCTCCGCAACGGGAGAGGCTGCAACAGTGAGAGGCCCGCGTACCGCCAAAAAAAAAAAATCATTGGGTATACCATCTGAGAATATTTGTTCCGAACTTTAGACTGATTTAAAATATAACTAAGCCACAATGTACACACGCACTTTGGGTATACTGAGATTAGTGATGTTTTCTACCTTCTGCAAAGGCACCACATATCCATACGTTTGAACTAGTAATTGTCATTACTAAGGAACCAAGACACGATTCTTTTAAAGCCTCCCTTAATTGCCTCAGTACTTTTAAATATTAAGAATCACTTCAGACCAACTTTAACATACTCATGCACTTAATCGCAATACTGAAAACCACACAGAAGATCCAATTTCAAAAGCTTTTACCAAAGAGGAAAACACTCCAGGTATGGGAGCCATCCCCCAAGATGGCTCCCAATATCGTGCTTTTTGGTCGTCATGTGAGTAAAACCCTCCCCTCCCACACTGTGATCACACGATAACTTACAAAAACAGTGGTTGTATTTTGAAGATTCTTTTGTTGCTTCACTATGGGTAAAGGAAATAGCCAGTACCAACCTTCAGTCCTGTCAGCAGGCCATTTTGGATTCAAATATTCCAGCCCAAGTCATGTTTTCCCTGACTTACACACAACCCTAAGTTTCAGCTAGAAATCGCACAGCTAAGCTGTTTCCAAACTGCTGACCTACAAAAACAGTGAGGTGAAAATTTTAAGTTCTCTAAAATATTTCCTTTTAGAACAAAACCGTCCTTAAATCTCAATTTCTAAAAGAAAATTAGCAGCTCAACACACACAACATATACACACACAAAATACTCAACATTACCTATTGCATGTTTCAATAAACTATGTCATTTCGCCCCGTCAATACGTAATACAGATGTCTTCCCCTATTTGTGCTAGTGTTAAATGCTGGGTATTTTAGGGTTGTATTATACCAACTTGATTTATCTTCAGAAGTTAACTTCTTTGAAGAGCTAGACATTTTTAAGACATTAAGAATTATTTTTTCCTAGTAAATCCACAGCCAAATGTAAACAAATTTATAGCTGACAATGGACGCAAAGCTCATCTTCCGTTAGCCATCATTAGTTTGACTTACCTGTGAGATACCTCATATCAAAACCAAAAGAGATAGTTAGACCAAAAGAGATAGTTAGAACAAGTCAACTTTACTTTGTCCCCTACTATTTTTCTGGTTTTTCATCATTTCAGGTGAACATCCAAGTAAGAAACTCACTGCTTGCTATTAAATTTTATCCACCATGTTTAACCCTTCAAGACAACCACCTGATACTAAGTGTATAACGAAACAGAGCTAATTCACATTTGAGAGAAACTAATGACAGATTTTGTCTCAGTGCCTTTTGCATAGCCACTTAAACTTGGTTGGACCACTTTAGCTGGTTAGAATCTGTAATGACTTTTAAAACACCACCAGCAATGTTAAACATACAAGGCAAAGCCAGAAATCTGTAGCATTATTCAAACGCTGAATATACAGTGTATAAAGAATGGCATTTTATTAGGGACAGCCAATAATGTCCACAGTGCTTTTCTCGTTTGTCTATCCATATTGAAAGGAAAATGGCAATATGCATTGCTTTGTGAAACTGCTTTAGAAATCTAGTGGATGGCAATCCTTTAGACAACTTAATGTTCATAGAACAAGATTCACATTTTATGTGTAAACATTACACCAAGTATTTGAATACAAAAGTATTTATTTTAATAAACTTTATATTTAAAATAGAATTTTAATCTGTCTACTCACAAAACCTAATTCAAAACACGATACATTTCTCTCTCTAGCTGAACTGATGTTACTCTGTTACAAACAATACTCAATTTGTAATTGTTTTATATTAAGAACCTGTACTAAATGAAGTCTGTTATTTTATCAGAAAACATTTCCCTTTAATCTTAAAGAGTGCTTTTTAAAATGAAGGCACCAACAAGAACTACTTTCAGATGGTACAGAATTTCTTATTTCTTGAAGATTCTGTGGTTGACCACTTCTTCATTAGTTACCTGCAGCAAGACACCTTCCTGCCAAAGGAAAAAAAAAGTATCTGAAGAAGTTTATCATGTTTGTCCAAAGAACCTAAATAATTTCAGTGGTGGTCTTAGGATCAAAGAAGACTCACAGGTGCATACAGTAGAATATGCCCTGATTATCACATTCCTGAAAAGGCAATAAAGCCAGGCAATCAATCTCTGATGACATCTAAGAAATGAAACTTCAGCAGCCAACCTACGTCTCTCCTATAGGTTAGGGATTGGGAAAGAATTACCACATTTAAACCTAAGTATTTAGAATTGGATATATACAAGATTTATAATGTAGACACTTTTATTCATAAATATAAATTATCTGAAAGTAGATTTAACCATCTTGCCCTACCTTCTCCTTAGCCTGATCCTGATAAGCATGTAAAGCTAGAACCGTATCAAAATAACAGAAGAACAAAACGTCTTTATTTTTAATAAAAAAAAATCCCTAGTTCACTCAAAACGCTTGATCCAAGAAATGTGAATACACAAGGGTGTAACGATGGGAAATTTCATGATTCATTCAACTTGCAGCCTAACTTTTACCTACCATTTCACTACCAACACCACTGAAGGAACCAAGAAAAGCTTTATTAATGATCACTTGGCTTGCCTCAGCTGTTGAAATGAAGCACTTTACAGTCTTTGTGGCAGCAGAATATACGTGTCCATGGTTCATATCAATGCTAAAATTCCAGCAGGGAAAAAAATGATATGTTAAGCACCTGAATCTTCATAGAGGGGGAGGGGGATGGGAAAGAAGGAAAAAAAGGGGAAAAAAACAACCAAAATAATTTAAGTAAATGACAGATTGGAAAACAGGGTTTATAAAATTATTCTCTTGAGTTTATAAATTGTTAAACTCAATTTATAGCTATGTTAAACTACATGAGAACCACTATACTGAAAGACCATTAAAGAGTATTAGTTTATCTTTTGGGGAGGAAAATTAAGAAAGGAAAAGTAAATGAGATCTTACCTAAAGAAGTTTAACTGAAGCTTAGAACTATTTTGCTCTACACCCTCAGCTTTCGTTGGCATCCTTATAAACTACTGTAGTTAAAGCTTTGTAGAAACAGCACAGTTTCTTAAGACTGGCTGAACTTAGTAGCCGTCAAGAGTTCTCTTGTACTAGACCTGTATCCCTGAAGAGTACCTCGCTGGGGTTATTTCCTTTCCTTGCATTGAAGAAGCAGCATCTAAAAGATCTAAAAAGGTGTTTCTCCTTGCAGAGATATCCCTTAAGTTATCTAGATAATTTAATCCTGATGAATTGCAGACAACACACTTGTATCTGACCAGCATTTATCTTACACAAATATAACAACAGCTTTGCAATGGACCTTAATTATACTACCCACTCCTTAACTTATTTAAAATAAAAAGTCTATAATTACACAATTTCCTTTAGAATTATTTTATTAAATCATAAATGTACAACAGCTTCTTAACTCTACACACGCACTTAAATTTTTTTTAAAGGAAAAACGTTATGTCTTATTACACCATGATCCTGGCTAATAGCTTTTCAAAACTTTGAGAAAAATCTTAAAAAAGGTTTCACATGTCACCTGAAACTTACAAATTTAACATTATCAAAGAAGGAATGCTTCTACACTCTTACAAAGACCACTAGAAAGAAACAACAATTAAAAAGCTAAGAAACTGTCTCAAAGGCATTTTTTTTTTTTTTACAATCCTTCCTCCACAGTAAGGTAATGTTATTAAATAATCCAATCCATTCACAAAATGGCTCTCTGCATCTGCTCTGGTGTCTTCTGCCATATCACTGCATATTTATGCATGACTGAGATAAGAGTTTCCTTAACATTGTTATTTCGATAACCTGAAGCTGTTCTGTTACCTCTGGGCTCTCATCCTCTCCTATTTATACAGTGAAGCCTGTTTCAACAGAAGTAAAGAGTAAAAAAAAAATAGGTTATGAAATTATCCATCTAACCAGATTTTAAGGAAAGATAACATGATCCTAAAAAGCTTTTAACTCCTGGCAGCTAGGTCTCCCAAGACATTAATAACGTGAAACTTAAAAGCTACTTACCCATGGTAAATAGGAAGAAGCTCAATATCGGCTTCTCCCTCCATAACCCCCACTTCCTCCACTGCCTCCTGGACCATAGTTTCCTAGAATTATTAGAACAAGAGAAAGCAAACTTATTTTGATTTCCCAAGTTCTACAGTTGATTTTATTTTACAGCCATACACTCCCTAAAACATGCAGATCAGAGACCATACTTGTTTCTAGTTAGCATCGTTAACTCAAGATTAAATTATCCAGATTCACAGATTTTTCAATTTTTTCCTTTAAACTTGAAAACATTTTACTACTGCTTCTCCTTTAGAGGGCTCTCTTCCATGATCATTTAAATGATTTTTTAAGAAAGTATACCCAGCATAAACATAAGGAATCTATTTCTGTCCCACTAACAACTCTCAACGATGATTTGAACGAAAAGTTCAGATTTACTAAATTAGCTTTCTAAGAGTCATACAAAATTTACACCACTTGCAATATGCTCAGCAATTTTATCTGGCTTTTTCTTAATCAGCCAAAGCCACTGAAAACATCTAATCCACTTCACTAACCCCGAAATATTTTATATCACTGAACATCCCACCACAACAATCCCCCCCCCCAGTGATGTTACATTTTTCTTTTCCCAAAAATTTACTCTCAATAACACTGTATTTGATGGGAAGTGTTACCCAAGCATAAATAAACTTGAAAGTTATCTCTCTTCAAAGTCATGGAACACTTAATATTTTCATCACAAATTTGAAAAATCTAATAAATTACCTCCACCATATGGTCCTCCCATGTTTCTGCTACCACCAAAGTTTCCACTCTTCATTGGACCGTAGTTAGAAGGTTGCTGGTTATAATTTCCAAAATCATTATAATTTCCACTTCCATAATTTCCTGTAAAAAATTTGGAAATTTCTGTACAATAAACCCCATAACACAACCAAATATTAAAACCAGTGGTACATGCTAAGTACTTAAAATTCCCACAGAAACAAATCAGAATAAATGCAAAACACCTATCTACAATTCTACATTTTTTTAAAAAGACAACCATCAACAACAATGAAATGAAAAATCTCACGTGTTGAAAATCATTAATTCCAATCCAAATTCCCACATAAAGATGCAGGTGAATTTATTACCTCCTCCATAGTTGTCATAACCACCTCCGTAGCCCCCACCCTGGTTGCCATATCCAGGTCCTCCACCACCATATCCTCCTCTTCCTCCTCCATAACCAGGGCTACCTCCAAAATTGCCACCTATTATAAAATAAGCCTTTAAGTAATTACTTAATATTTTCAATGCCATTTGAACACCCACTTCCAGCTTTCCAAAACACGTATTTTTTAAGTAAGATATTCGTTCTACAAAATCTCTAAAATCCTCAAGGGCAGATTCTAATATCCATCCTTGGTAAACGGTTGGGGGTGGGGAGTGCCTACCCACTAACAACTGGATAAAACCTTTAGAAACAAATACCTGTAATGCCACAGGTCTCCCCTAAAACTAAAGACACATCATGGATTCTCTGGAAGGTATCCTGAAATCCTATTTATGTTTTGTGTAAGGTTGTAGGTGGGGTGGGGCAGACAAGATGTGTAGACTAATGGAACAAAGTAGAAGTACCACATCTTCCTGCTGGTCCAAAAGATTATGTTCCCAACTCATGTTTCCTTGTGAATTACCATGTCTCTTAAATAAAATGCCCACCACCCTTCTCCTGAGTAGAAATGGGGGGGAGGACCAGAAATTAGCAAACTTGCACATGTAATTAAACTTAAACTGGTATTCTCAGATTGCTTGCAATAAGTAAAAAAACTCATCTTTCTCAAACCAAATCAATATTTGGATTTCAAAGCAATATTGGAAATAGTGAGATTTATGTGACTCCTAAGTCATGCCTAATGAGATCAAAACCAGAAATAAGGCCTATTATTTAGATCAGTTTTAAATGTCTTGTTCCTTTCTATTAAGACATTTGTCAGCAAGTATCACTCTTTTCTGTACTTCAACAAAACATACCACTTCATAAATTTAACAGTGGCTCACCACCTTAGCTAGACACAGAAGCACACTTGTGTATGTTTTGGAAAAGTTCCTTCGGGGACTTTTGGAACATTATCCTCCTGGACTCATCTTGGTAAGAGCTAAGACAACACAGGGCTCTTATATACATTCCCCTTACATGTTGATCTTGCTCGTAACCACTTTTCTATACTTTTTCAGGAAAACAGTATACAAAATATCACATCTATCTCCAATTCTCTTGCTTGAAAAACAACAGGACAGCTTTAAACAGCATTTTTAAATTCTCATTTAATATCTACCCAATTGATTTTGCAAAAGTACAAACACCTACAAACCATATTTTTCCTTTTATAATTTACAACAAGATGCAAAACAGAACCATTATCACCTAATCCCTTTACAAAAGATAAAACATTAAGAAAAATTTCATGTATACACTCAAAAACGGACAACACAGTGTGATTAAACCTCAAGACGCGTAGAAGAAACTGACCTCCAGGTCCTCCTCCATACCCATTATAGCCATCCCCAAATCCACGACCACTTCCATATCCATCTGTTATGGGCAGGAAAAAGAAGATTATTTTCCTGTGGTTCATGCCACTCAATTCCTTACCCTCCCTTCCTCCACGTTATCTATTAGTATCTATGAATAAGAATTATTAGGAACCCATTCCCCTTAAGCTGTACACTGGTGTTACTGTATATTTTATGCTGTATTTTAGTGTTAAAAATACACTAAAGTATGATTCCATTTCATCATCAGGATAACTGCCTGATTTGGGGCTTGCACTTGGCAAACCTCCACTTAAGATATTCATTTATGAAAAGAAATGACAATGGACAGGGGCAGTATTTCTGTTGGCACCCCACTACTTTAATTCAGATTAACCTACATATAAAGCCCAAAGCAAAAAACAAAGACACAGACCTCTTCAAACCTACACATATAAGCCTCTACAGTATTTCCACCGACTATTCAGGAATACCTCATAAATTTAAGATGGCTGCACTATCTTAACTTTTCCAGAAACTGAAAACCATAAAGGATCTATGCAATTATTTGTCCTTGACTATAACTACAGGACTTTTAAAATGTTACCTCTTGCCTAGCCAAATCAGAATATCCCATCAGGACAGAACCTACATTAGACCTTAAGAATAACTTTTTAAAAATCAGGCTGGATTTCCTAGATTCTAATTAAAACTCACTCATAGTTTTCAAGCACATTCACCCTTCTAAACTTAGAAGACGGACTTACCAGATCCTCCTCTGAAGTTACTTCCTGGTCCTGGTCCAAAATTTCCACCACCACCACGAGAATCTCCAAAACCAAAGTTGCCTACAATAAATACCCTGGTTAGTAACAAACACTTATACAAATAAATCTTAAGAAAAAAATGGAATTGAAGTTACCTCCTCTTCCACTTCTAGAACTTTGGACTTCCTGCATTTCTTGTCTAGATAAAGCCTTCCTTACTTCTGCATTATGACCATTGATAGTATGGTATTTCTGCACTGGAATGAAAAGTTCAGAGTCCATTAAGTCAGCATCCTATAATATTAGCCAAGTTACAAGTTAAACTTTACTTTAACAAAGTTTTAGGTGTTAACATACTCAAAACTTAAAATGTGAAAAAGCCACACCCCTAGCACTTATGGACACTTACACACAATCTTATCCACAGGATCATGGTCATCAAAAGTAACAAACCCAAAGCCTCTTTTCTTTCCAGACTGCCTATCGGTAATTATCTCAATGGTATCAATTTTTCCATATTCCTCAAAGTAATCTCTAAGATGATGTTCCTCAGTATCTTCTTTAATTCCACCTACAAACAGCTTCTTCACAGTTACATGAGCCCCTGGCTTTCCAGATTCCTGAAACAGAAAAAATCATCCTGACTGAAGAAACCACAAACATAAACAAAGGCACACTATCTGAGTAACACACATGGCTTCTACCCTATGACCAAATACTAAGGCAACTTATGAATAAGAACCTAATCTTTGAAATAACTTAAGTCTAGGAAATTATAAGTACAGAAACCCAACGAAGCTCTATTAAAGAAACAAAAACACCTTGAGCTAAATACAGATAACTTTGTTCTTTCAAAAATCACTTTCTAATCTTGAGCAAGAACAAAATGGAATTTTCCTCAAAACTGTTTGAACAAACAAGTTATGTATTTGCTCACCTCTCTTGCAACAGCACGTTTTGGCTCAACCACTCTCCCATCAATTGAATGAGGTCTTGCAGCCATGGCAGCATCAACCTCAGCCATGGATGAAAAAGTTACAAAACCAAATCCTCTTGATCTTTTGCTTGCAGGATCCCTCATTACCTTTAAATCCAAAGGAGTGATGTTACCATTTAATCTCATCACTTACAGCATTTTAAAATAATAAATATGAATTTTAAAGTGATTTTCTCCATGATTCACTCATTTTAAACAGAGAAACCCAACACTTGAAGGACTACTATCCCTAAGCACTTCCACACTTAACGTACCACACAATCTGTAAGTTTTCCCCATTGCTCGTAGTAGTTCCTCAAACTTTCTTCTGTAGTTTCAAAGCTCAAGCCACCAATAAAGAGTTTACGGAATTGTTCCTTTTCTCTCTGCAAAGGAAAACATCATTTCAATTTTTATTTACATTTTCTCTTTGTATGCAGGAAATTAAATTCTTAAATATGAGGTGACCTGCTGGCAGAGTACCTTTTTCCTCTCCAAAGGAACAGTTTCTAAAGTTTTCTGGGGGGGAAAAAAAAAACTTACATCAAATTTAAACCATATGTTAAACTGCATTAGTTGTGTTACACCAAAAAAATTGCCTCAGCTGAACTACACAAGTTTCAAAATCATTAACGCTTGATCTAAATTTACTTCACATTAAATTATTTTAAACAAATCTAGCATAACTTAGTTTAAAAAAAACTTTCTGAAGAAAAAGGAGCAAATCTACTCCCTGGTGACTGAAAAGTTAAGATTCTTATCAAAATCTGCATTCAATCCTATAACCCAGAACAGAGAACTTTTAAATATTCCGTTTAAATATAAATTTTTAAAATATAAAAAATTGTTGCTTTTTTATAACCAAGAGTTGCCATTTATTTCAGGATTCAGTTATTTGAAAAGTGAGTTTCTCTTCGTTGCTCCCTCTGGTGGTGATTCTAATGCAAAGCAATTTTCAAAAACCTAGTATTGTTCTCTCCCCATATACCAACTCTCCATTACAGAAAATTTTAAGCGTTCAATGTAGGTACCAAAATATCCGTAAAATTTACCTCTCTTCTGACCAAGGCAGAATAACTTTCATAATTAACGGTGTCTAAAACTTAATAAAGTTTTAACATAGCTAGTTTTTGACATGTAGACAACACAAACAATCTGAACCATTACTGAGCTTAAAAGCTGAAACATAGTTAAGACACTGTGATCATCTCACTTTTCAAAGCCATAAAAATATTTAAATGACCACTGTGACTATCCCGTAGCTACAAAGTACTACAATTTACACTTCACCATGTTGAACTTAGTGGTCTTCTGGCAAATTACACAGCATAAACAACTTTCACATGTGAAAAGAAAAAGAGCCTGGGCTGAAAACTCAATCCTTACAAACCAGCAAGCAAATAAGTTGCATTAACAGCTCTGTATTTGGGGCTATGAGTTAAAGCAGGCTGGGTCATTGTTTTCAGTTGACTAGGTTAAAAAACTAAGAATATTCAGAAACGAAAGTTAGTCACAATGTCCGTGACCAACTGTTATCAAACAGCATTACAACTTTCAACCCATAGTTCTATGAAGTTCCTCTCTCCATGCATGACATTCTCCCAACAGCTCAGAAAATACAGCGATAAGCAATTCAGTTTTTTCCCTATATAGTTAACTTTTCAGGATTCTGAAAATTTTGAAAACAAATTATCAAACTAGCTCCTGAGACACTTAAAAAACAATTATAGAAGTTACTTAGCATACTGATATTTGGACTCTTAAGCAAATTTTATTTACTCCAAATATTGTCAGTTAATAGGCCTTTTAAAACCCAAATAAATTAAATAGATTAAAAAATACATCTACAACAACTTTTACAAATCACTAACAAAGGCAAAAACTCATTACTTACCTCATTTTCCAAACTTACCCGCTGTCCACTATCGATTACAAACAAAGTTATTTTATAAGCGTGCTTAGGGTCAAGGAAAATACCCAGGTAGACCCCCTTCGCTTGAGACCTTATGCTTATCAATGTAATCATCAACCATGATTGCAAACATAAACGAGAAAAGCAAGTGACAAAGTTCAAAAACATAGCGGCCCAGCCTAAAAGTTTTGTATATAGCAATACACGCATTGAAGGACTGAACCATGTTTTAACCAGAGTACAACTATAAAGTCATTTTTATTTCATTTTCATCATGATTTCTAACTTATCACTAATAAATACCTGTGGTCTTGCCCAGTAAAGATTAAATTTCCCAGTAAAAATAATATTTAAAATACAAATACTACGTTTCAAAGAGAATCCTTCAGGAAAATAAAGGATTCTGAACCAAATACCGCCCCCCACAGACCTCCTTCCCCCACGGCCTCCCACACAGTCGGTAGTAAGCTGATGGCTCTAAATCTGATTCTTCATTTCTTAAGTTTCCTACGATTCAACTGCCTTTTTAGTTACCGCAGACCCAGATAAAACCGTTACTCAAATAAACAAGGGCTGGAAAACAAAATGTGGTCTTCATACTACCGCTCGCCTTAAACCGGGCCCGACACCCTATACGGTTTTACCTCCTAAGCCTTGCGAACCCGCCCTGGAGAACGCCGCCCCCTCCCCCCGCCCTTCGGTGCGGCTCCTGAACGCAATGGCGCCATTTCATCGAGGGGAAGGGAGCGAGCCTCTAATGAGGTGCGCAAGACTTTAAAGACCCGAGCTCACAAGACACTAGGAGTCCACCTCGAAACGGCATGAAAACAGTCCGAGAAAAAAAAAATAGTTAACCAGTTCTAGTCTTTGTTAAAAGAGTCAAACTAGTTGAACTTAGAGAGTTAAAAGGAAAACACTGCGAGGAAGGAGAGAAATGAAAATGGCGGCCGCCAAATCCGGTTCCCGGGAGGGGGGAGGGGAAGCTCCGCAGTCCCGCTCGCGAGGACCCGAGGCCCGCCGAAACGCTCAAGCGCGAAGACGCCGGGGCCCCCAAACCAGCGTGCTGTAAAAAGGGAGTAAGAATTCCTGCCTCCGCGCCCCATTTTCACTAAAGTGGGGCTGCGTCCGCCATGTGGAAGCTCCCCATCCCCCACCCCCAGCAAAGGGAAATGGCGCCGGGAGACTGAGGGTGGGGAAAGCGCTGTACAATCAGGCCTCCACTAACGACCCCGCTTCAAAAACATCCTGAGACCAGCCGCTTCTGAAGTGGCCCAATTTCGCTGCCGCTCTCCCACGGAGGCGGATGGCCGACTTCCAATGAGGCGCCAACGGCCTCGCCATGCCCTTTCCAACAACTCATTGATTTCAAACCCGTTACCTCCATCGCGGACTCAGTCGCTTCAGCCCGATTTCCCGCAGCCGAGCGAGATGAGAGAGATCTCCGCGGACGAACACGAACCGGACTCGTCCTGGCGCTGTAGTGAGAACTGCCGCTGGTCGAGAAACAACACCGCTAGGAGCACCTCCACTCTGGACCCGGCGCTGCTGCTACTGCCGCTAGAGCCGCTGCCGCCGCTTTTCTAGAACCTTCCCCCCGACTAACGCGTCCTCCCCTACGTCAGGCCGTTGCGTAAACGCCCTAACCGCCGCCAATGGCGGGAACGCTCTACGACCTCCTTGCGCCAACTACGTGCCCCTCCCCCTTGCGGCCAGTAGTGGTGCTTGACGTCAGTTGCGTAAAAGGGCTCTGTGAATTGTGGAAGGCTCGAGTTCTGCGTATTTGACTCTCGGAACTGGGTCCAGCCCCCGCCTTAGCGCAGGGCAGGTGAGAAACGGTCGCGCATTTTGAAATTAACGCTGTTGGGAGGAGCTTAATCTTCAGCCCAGAGGTCCAGCCCCCTCAACCCCGGAGGTGGTCTTTATAGCAACACTTTGATAATCTCCCCCCACCCTCGTCTTAAAAAAAACCTAGTAGCCTCCTCTACTGCCTTTTCCCTCCCCCACCCTTCCTCCTCTGCGCGGAGGACCGACTCGGCCCCTTCCGGAAACACCCGAAGCGGCTTCTAGTCAAAAAATTACACTTCACGCTCCACCAACCCAACCCTGTCCAACGCTTTTGGGGTCGACCTCGCGGGTAGTCGAAAGGGGCGCTCGTTTTTATTTCCCGATTTCCCCACCCCGCCACCTACCCCCTGCGTTCGGAGGCACCCAACCCCAGGGGCAAGGAAGTGGGCGGAGTCCTGTTTTGGCGCCAGCCACTACTGCTGCAAACCAGGAAAAACCTCCGCCGAGACTTCGGTCACGGCCCTCAAACCCCCCCCCCCAACCTTCCCTCTCCCTCCCCTCCCTCCGGGGACCACCAGGCGCCACGCCACGAACGGTAAGCGCCACCGTCGCCACCCCCTCCCCCTCTCCCTCCCGGGCTCGGGCTCCCGGCGGGCACTGCGCGGCGCGCGCCCACCCCGCCCCTCGCGGCCGCCGGGCGTGGGCGGTGCCACCTTCCCCTCCCCCCGGCGGCGGCCCCGCGCGCAGCTCCCCAGCCCCCTCCCCTTCGGATGTGGCTGGAGCTTGAGGCGCGCAGGGCCGGAGACGGTGCAGACCCGGGACCCGGAGCAGCTCGGAGGCGGTGAAGTCGGTGTCTTTCTTTTTCTCTAGCTTTCACTCGGTGGTGTTGCTTAAGATACCATATGCGCCCCAGAGGCCCCCAGTTCCCCCGCTTCCCATCCCTTCCCCGCCCGACCCTGAATCAGGAGCTGGTGGGAAGGAAAGGAGAAGCGAACAGAGACCCCGCGGCGGGCCTGGCGCTGGGCCGGCGTCTGTAGTTGGTTTAGGGGACGAGACTCCTCCCCAAGGTTGAAAGCTGTGGCGACAACTGCCTTATTTCTAGACAAAGCGCATTTCTTTCTCCCCTCCCCCATCCCGGATCAAGAAGAGGGGCTCTCCTTCCCCTCCCGGCCTCGGTCGGCGACTTGGGCCTCCAGGGAGGGCGGTGCATTCTCCCGTATCCGCGCGGCCCGATGTCCGGAGGCTGCGGCGGGCGCTCCGTTACGTGGCCGCCGCCTGGTCGGGGGAGGCGCGGGCCCCGTGGCGCAGTGCCCTTGAGCCCCCGCGCCGCGGCCTTTGTTTCTCCCCGCGTGTGCGCTGACCACGAGGCCCGCGCTCCCAAGGGGGGGAGGGGGCGGGGCGGGGGCCGGGCGCTAAGGCCTTGTTAAGCCGAGTGGGGCAGGGGCTTGAGGGGAGCGGATGAAAGTGCAGAAAAGAAGTGATTTGGTTTCAAAAGTGGCACGAAATGGGACTGGAACATCTCGGTGTGTTTTTCCTTTAATTTTTTAACTAGTGATTGGAAAGGGAGGGTTGCTAAGAAGAAACCAGGTTGGGATTACATTACATAGGCGACTCTTTGGACTGTTAAGTGTAGAGGAGAAATACACAATAATTGGTTATTGTGATCGTTCGGGCAGTCGTTTGATTTTGAACCAAACTATTTGGCCATTTTTTAAAAATTCTGACTATGGTTATAAGTGGGATTTGGACTGGGGAAAAAAAATTGTCTATTTTTTACCTAAAGCTTTCTCGGGTACTAACGTGCCCGGTAAGGTTATCTAGGTACACTTGGTTACAACACTGATATACTCTTAGGCATGTATCACTAGTTTGTGCAGAATCTCAAAACTGCTTCTCTGTGGATTTGTATACATGTTTGATAACGTGAGTTACCTAGGTGGGGGTTGGAATCCAAACAAAGCTTATGTTTAGCTACTTTTTTGTGTCTTGCAAACTTTTTTAACTGTCATGCATTTTTCTAGTAATAGCTCTTCAAGTCTGCAATAAAAAATGGCGTCCAATAAAACTACGTTGGTAAGTTAATGACAACCTAAAATATTTAAGGATCTAACACAAACTTTTTCTTCAAAAATTATAACTTTGCATCTCTGTGGTTGAGAAATTTACATCCATATATAGTTTACAGTCCCTTCTCTCCCCACTGTTATGGGGAGAGTTAGGAGCAAAAAGGAAATTACTACATTGAGATATTTATTGACTTGGTTTAATAGTGTCTTGATTCGTTTAGGGAAACCTAATCTTGGGAGAGTAGCACGAAATAAATTTTTACCAAGTATTCTTATCTTGAAATAAAGATACAAAAAGTTATGTGACCTGGAAGAATGTTAGAAGCATACACAGACAAAGCAATAAAGCCCTTGTTGATTGGCATACTATTCTCGAAATCACTCTACTGAATTCTAGAGAAAGCAGGTATTTTTAGCATTGCCCTGTTTAAAGAACGGTTACCTTGTACGCTTAGATGGAGACAAAAGTCATTGAATGTTTCGAATTGTTTTGGTCACTGTCATATTTCAAACTTGCTTATTCTAAAATACAGAAGGGTCTTTAAATCATTGCAGTGTGGTTTTTTTAATACACGACATGAAAAAACATCACACATACGTCCAGGAAAGAGGAAACTAGATCTTCTGCATCTTCTCTCCAGCAGTTTTCTTAAACCCACAGTTTGCATTCTTAGGCTTCATTAAAACTTCTGTAAACCTGTAGACATGTATGTATTCAGCCATGTCAACTTTGGAGTTTTAACATAGTCATTGGAATATTCACATAAAAATCACGAAATTCAAAGTTATGGTTCCCACGGTATTTAATTCTAACACATTGCGTTAATAACAATTGCAAGTATATAAAGGTGAGTGTAAACATCTAAATAAAGCAAAATGGTTTTGGTTTGTGTATTCTCCCCTTGAGTTTTGCAATATAAAGGGCACGTTGGTGATTTTTAATTTGTTTCATCATTAGATTGCACTTTAAAGTCAAACATCCTGAGAAACATTTAAATATAAAGCCTGTCTGGTGGCATAATTTATTCCCATCAAAGCCATCAATGGAAAAAGCACAAAGCATAATCTGTGCTTCCTCAGGATTGAACTGTCCTTCAAATTTCATAATCAGTAAACCAAAATGTAGATAATTAAATTGGCTTTACAATCACCAGTATCAGAAGTATTGGATGGGAAACGAAATAGCTGTCCCTGAGACTGTGAGGATAAGTATAGATACAGAAAGCAAATAGATGCTTCTATTAAAATTAAATTGCTTTGCATACAGTTTGATAGTCTTCAGAATCTACCTAACTCTGCATTTTAAAATAATTTTGTTAGTGTTGTGAGATAATGTGTGCTGTAATTTAAATGGGAAAGTGGGTGGATTTTCTTTTAAAAAGAAAAGGATGAGCATTTGAAACTAGTTTATGGGTGCCATAGTAGTAAATACTTTATTTCTTTGACCAAATTTTTTTTAGCTTTCATTTTCTGTGTTTGTTTTTGTTTTCCTGTTTACCCTGTTAGCCTCTTAGTTTCATGGACATACTTTTTTTGTTTTTCATTTAGGATCAGTGTCTGATAAGCTTTGGTCTATACCAGTTTTTCTTCACTCTTTCCACTACCACCATCATTACCTTCCTTGTACTGTACGGAGGCAGAAGGCTATTTGACTGGGTGCAGTACCCAAGTATCTTGACTAATGAAACTTATAAGACCTGACATGGGGAATGGTATCCAACAAAATCAGGTGTTTGCTGCATTATTTAAGTTTCAGAGGATTTTTATTTCTTACATGTGTGTGTACACCTCTAAATGATTACGTATTTTTAAATGTCCTTTGCAGTCTTGAGGCATACCTGTTAATTTTTCTGCTTACATGCTTTAGGAGGGATGACTTTAGTGACTGAGCAATTAATTTTTTTTTTTAATAGCACCTGTTTTAAGGTGAAATGATTCCAAGATGAACATAACATGTGGGATTTCCCCCCTTAATCTCTTAATAACCATTTCCGGGTTTTTTTGAAAGTTTATCCATTTTCAATAACAAATCTGTTTTGAGTTATTTGTCTGTTGAGCTTGGTCTCCTGCTTCTCTCAGAGTGTTATACCAAAAAAAAAAAAAAATCTAACCTAAAAACTTGTAAGTTAGTTTCATTGGCTACCACTTTAGAGTCTTTCTCTTGAGAAGCCAAGAAAAGGATTTTTTCACATTAGATAATTAAAATGATCCAGCATTTTGGCCTCTTAAAGTGACAGCATTATAGGTTTGTTCCGAGTGGTCAGTGACATTATGTGCAGAGATTATGGGGAAATGATCTTGTCCTTTTTAACCTATTTATGGTCTCATTGGTTGACCCTGCAATTGATATCAGGGTTCTGAACCATGTTTTTGTTCTGCAGTTCTCTTTTCTCTTAAATTGTCGAGGCTTTTAACATCGGTGTTTCAATTGGGAAAGGGGGTCTTAGTGTTTGGGGGCTGTAGTTTTAATGGGTCTATGGTTCACTAATAAGACCTGTCACTATTAGTTATTCTCCTTTGTATCATTCTCTAGTAGTTTCTAATAGTTGTTTGTTGCTGTCCTGTGGTTAAAATGAGTGAAAACTCTACAAAAATTGGTCTTGTAGACTACATAGAAATAAGACCAGGAAAAGATAAAACAGTGCTTTCAAAGAATGTTTTTGATTGTATTATTTCAGTGAAGGGTGGTGGGTGATAGTTTTGAGTTAAACCCACAGAATCAAGAATTCCTTTATTTTATTATCTGTTAACTTTTACCTTTTCAGAAGGTATCTGCTCTGGGATATAGAAGTGGAAATTTAGGTGTCAAATGCAACGGTAATATAAGTACTCTAGCCTTTAAAATGTACTGAAAAAATCAAAAAAAGACATTTCTTAAATCTGTCTTGTTTTGTTTTAGCAAAAAATGGGAAAGAAACAGAATGGAAAAAGTAAAAAAGTCGAAGAGGCAGAACCTGAAGAATTTGTGGTAGAAAAAGTACTGGACCGACGTGTAGTGAATGGGAAGGTGGAGTATTTCCTGAAGTGGAAGGGATTTACAGAGTAAGAGATCTCAGTGCTTTTATTATATGTTTAACTGCACTTAAGTAACATTTAAAATTTGTTTTTAGTCTAAGATGTTTTTATCCATTTTCTGTAAGTTTCTTTAAATTTAAAAGCACCTTTAACCCAGGGTATCTTGTTTGAGGTATGTTTAAAAAGAGTCATCCATGTCTTTTGCCTGCAGTGGTAACCTAGCAGATTTGAGTCTAGTTGATTACCTTGGAGAGTCAGATTTATATAATATAGAGTACAGTTTGCTTTTTAATGTCTTTGGATACTGTACTACCAAGAATACCTAATGTACACGGTTTTCCTACAGAGGACATTAAAAAATAGTGAAGCTATGTAAGGTATACTAGTAGGTCTTAAACAGAAGTGCTCATCATAATTCAGATTCTACACTAGGTTTACTGTATCTTAATCTCTAAGAAGTAGAATCTGGGCATCAATAGACCAAGTTGTAATCAGAGGTTAAAAGTATCTTTCCTAGCATCTCTAAAATGATTTATTTCATTCTGTCTAGTTCTGTAAAGGCTTTCTGGATCAGACCACACAAAGTTAGCAATCTTGTAACTAGTGGTGTAGGGTGATCTTACTTTCACATTTGGTAATTGATATTCATTTTCTTTCCAGCCCTTCTGAAAAACACATGGAAATGGTCATCTCTGCCATATATCAGGGATTGGCAGACTTTAATAAGAGTCACATAGTAGATAATCTAGGCTTTGTGGGCTTCTGTCACAGCTATTCAATTCTGAGAATGCAGTACAAAAGCAGCAATAGGCAATACGTTAAACAGATGAACATGGTTGTGTTCTAATAATGCTTTTGTTTATGGGCCCCAAAATTCAATTCCATATGACTTTTACTGTGACATTTTTTTCCCAACCAATTAAAAATGTAAAAAACAGTCTTAGTTTGCCAGCCATACAAAAGGCTGGATTTGACTTTGAATTGCCAACCCCTGTTTTATATCACTTCCCAATTTGAGTACCCAGCAGAAATTGAAAATACTGTCTCACATTTGAGAGCGCCTCTGAATTGCTGTGTTTTAAAACACAGTATTGGAGGCCTCAACCCTAAGAACAATCTGATAAAGTAATTTGAGGTGGGAACCAGGAATCCACCTTTTTTAAAGGCTCTTCCAGAGGAATTCTAAAGTGAGTTGTCCGCATAACTTGGAAAAATATTGGTTCCAGTTATTCTGCTAGAGTCAGATTCAGTTAACCTTGGAGGTAATAACGTTGCCCACTTAGTACGAACTGTGAAAGTAGACACAAAAGGAAGTATAGATTTCCTCAAAAGAATGTGAGGGGAGGGGGGAAATGATTAATATCTGCAGTACAGAGGACTTTTTGTCAGGTATGTATTAAATGGATCTGGATGATGGTGATGAACCATGTTTAATTGAATGAATTTTTTTTTTTTTTAACTGAACACAGTGCAGACAATACTTGGGAACCCGAAGAAAATTTAGATTGTCCAGAGTTAATTGAAGCATTTCTTAATTCTCAAAAAGCTGGTAAAGAAAAAGATGGAACAAAAAGAAAATCTTTATCTGACAGTGAATCTGATGATAGCAAATCAAAGAAGAAAAGAGATGCTGTACGTATAAAACATTGGCCAGCAAACTGGCTTTTTGTAAAAGGATGACTTGATTTTTTAAATGCTTTTTAAAACTCAAGTACTTTAAAAATATCATTAAAAGGCCTTTGTTAAATACTTAATATTTAATATTTGGGACAGAAAGGATAGGCATGGTTTACCCTACATTGTGTAAATGTCTAGTAAGTGCTTACACCACTTAAAATTGTGCTAGTGTTACTTTGGATAGATTGATGAATTTGACTTCAGATCAGACAATTTCCTCTGATCTAGACCAGCTGTCTTAAGTAAAAACAATACAAAATTGATCATTGAAAATCCCTTACAATACAGTGAAAACAATCTACATAGCACATTTTGATTATAGATCATTAGTGAGTGGTAGTGACCAAAACTTGGACACATGATCCTTGTATTGCCAAACAGTACTTTGATTTTGAAGTATATAATCTTGGATAATAATTTTTTTTATTAATTTTTATTAGCATAAAATGAGATAATTGGTTCATTCACTGCATGTGTATTTTGAGCCAATCTTTTCTTCGTTGATTTCTTTGTGGCTTTGAGCAAATTACATAAATCCTTGCTTTTACCCTCAACTTTAAAACATACTTGTCCTGCCTTTTGGCCTAACACGGCAATTTGGGAAAAGGTCTTGGGTCTAAATTACATCTAGGCTTAGGGACTAAACATACAATACAGATTTATTGATAAGGACTTTGGATTTAAAATTTGATCATTTGGGGCTTCCCTGGTGGCGCAGTGGTTGAGAGTCCGCCTGCCGATGCAGGGGGCATGGGTTCATGCCCCGGTCTGGGAAGATCCCACATGCCGCGGAGCAGCTGGGCCTGTGAGCCATGGCCGCTGAGCCTGCGCATCCGGAGCCTGTGCTCCGCAACAGGAGAGGCCACAACAGTGAGAGGCCCGCATATCGCAAAAAAAAAAAAAATTTGATCATTTGAACTAGATGCTAAGTACTTCGCAGTCCATTATTTATTTATTTATTTTTTTTGGCTGTGTTGGGTCTTCGTTGCTGCATGCGGGCTTTTCTCTAGTTGCGGCAAGTGGGGACTACTCTTCGTTGCAGTGCGTGGGCTTCTCATTGCGGTGGCTTCTCTTGTTGCGGAGCACGGGCTCTAGGCGTGCAGGCTCAGTAGTTGTGGCACATAGGCTCTAGACCACAGGCTCAGTAGTTGTGGCACACGGGCTTAGTTGCTCTGAGGCATGTGGGATCTTCCTGGCCCAGGGCTCAAACCCATGTCCCCTGCGTCGGCAGGTGGATTCTTAACCACTGTGCCACCAGGGACATCCCAGTCCAATAACTCTTAATGACAGTTCTGTCAAGATCATAGGTATTACCCTCATTTTTCACAGAAGGGAAACAGAAGTGAGCTACAAATTTGGTTCTGAACACTTTAGCAGCCAAGGCAAAAAGGTAACAATCTTAAGAATCAGTTGTAAGTAAATTGGAAGTCAACCACATGCTCAACAGAAGCACTGTTTAATAACAATAGTCATCCTGTATTGAGCCCTCGTAATGTGCCAAGCAGTGTTCTAAATGACTTAATTTGCTTTTCATATACTTTAAAATTTCTGTGAAACAGATAGTATTAATTGTATGTATTTTATAGAAAGTGAACCTGAATCACAAAGAGGTTAACTTGCCCAAAGCCACACAGCGAGTGAAGGTTAGAGTCATCATTATAACCTAGGCAGTCTGACTCCAGAGCTCGAGGTAATGATGTGAAAAGTCTCATGGGGAGAAAGGATTTGTTATGTAAGCACTTCTCTTTTTTGGTCTCAAGCCCCCTTTACACTCTAGAAAATTATTGAGGATCCCAAAAAACTTGTTTATATGGATTATAACTATCTGTACTAACTGCATTAGAAATTAAAGTAGAAACTTATGCAGTTTTGTATATTCAGTTAAGAATGACGAATACTATTACATGTTATTCATAACTTTTCATGAAAAATAACTTTAAATGAGAAGAGTGGCATTTTACATTTTTGCAAATCTTGTCAGTGTCTGTCTTAATAAGGCATTAGTCCTGTATTCGATTTGCTGTGCTATGTTGTTTGGTGGAAATATGCAAAGACAATCTAAAGTCACAGATACATGAAAAGAGGAGATCTTGCAGATAAACAGGTACTCCAGAAGGTCTCAGGCATCCCCAGGAGTCCCTCAGGCCACAGTTTTGGTTTATACTAAGTATTTTATAAGGTTTACTGTAATTCAGATTGATTACAATACTGATTAGTCTCATTTTAAAGTTTTTATTACTTTGCTGTTGATAGTTTCTGTGTGCTTTAAAAAATAACGTGGGTAATTTAGAGGATTCCTAGAAGTAATTTGAAATACTGACTTTCAAGAATTTATAATTATTAATTGATTTAGAATTACCAGAAAAAAAGAGATTGGGGTTTTTTCCCTGCCTTTTGGTGTCTTTGAATGAAGAAAGTTTTGTCTGTTTTCTTAATTTATGATTCAGAGTATTTTAGACATCCAGATTTGTTTTTTCTGCTTGTAAGTTTAATGGAAATTAATATGTGTTTTAGTACTAAGTATGGGCTCTTGCTCTGGTCATTTGTTTCACCATCAGAAGGTTTTTATTTAAAAGTTATATATCATGAAAACAAATTGGAAGTTAACATTGTTAGTTTTGCTCTCTGAAAAAAATGTGTGGGAACATTTATGTAATAATCATTTAACCTCTTTTAAATAGGCTGATAAACCAAGAGGTTTTGCCAGAGGTCTTGACCCAGAGCGAATAATTGGTGCCACAGACAGCAGTGGAGAATTAATGTTTCTCATGAAATGGTAAGTGTGTGGGTAATTTCTGTTATATTTTACAGTCAGAATAGATAATGTTTTTTTAAAACTTGTGAATTTTTAGAAAACATATCTACCTAGGTTTTATAAATAGTTGAGCATCATTAGGTAGAGAGTAATTATCTGCTAGAAGGATGATTCTAGTTACCTTGCTAAAGCAACAAGTGGCAAACTGTGGCCCGTTTTGGAAAATTAAGTTTTATTGGAACACAGCCACAAGTAACCACATAACCCTGAAGCAATACCTTTTGATTGAGTTATGATCCTTAAGTGAATGGTTATCAATTGACAAAAAACAGTTTAGACTTTTTAACTGAATTTTTTTTTCCCTCACAACAGGAAAGATTCAGATGAGGCGGACTTGGTGCTGGCAAAAGAGGCAAATATGAGGTGTCCTCAAATTGTAATTGCTTTTTATGAGGAGAGACTAACTTGGCATTCTTGTCCAGAAGATGAAGCTCAATAATTGTTTGCATTGCTTTTTATATATATTTATATATATATATAAAATCTGGTTCTTGGTTTTTTGATTTATTAGTGTGAAGAAATAACTACATTCTAATGAAAGTCAAGTTTGATATGTTCGTTTTGAAGTAGTATTGGGGAAGTTGTTGGGTTTTGGGGGGTTTTTTGGGGGTTTTGTTTTTGGTTTTTTTGCATCTGTAGCACTGGTTACTTTGAACAAATAAAAGCTTTCTGTAGTTGCTTCCTTTAGCAGAAAAGAAAAGCAAGCTAAAGTTGCTTCCTTTAGCAGAAAAGAATAATATACCATGGTATATTATTTCCTCTGCATTAGAGAACAGCTTTTCTAAATGTTGGGGAAAATCTCCATAGTCATTACTCAATCAGAATTTAGAATTTGCATTTAACTCATATATGCCTAAGGACCATTCTGGGTTTTCTGTATGTGTATACATAAAATACATATGTAAATGGTTTGGGGTTTTTTTGGTTATTGTTTAAACACATTTACCAAAACAAAAACAGCCTTTCACAACCATGGATGAGCCCATGTTTCTGGGGTTCTATCATTTTGAGCAATATAAGAAATCACTTCAACTTAAATTGAAAATTTAAGTCTTAACCTTTCAAATTAAATAATTTTGTAATTAATGAGACAAATTAAACAATTTAAATTGGATAATTTTTTAAAGCAGCCCTATCAGAATCTGCATCCATATCTACCATCATATAAATGCAGTTTTATATGTAAAACCTCCCTGAAAGGAAAATTTTATCTCTGTCAACCCAAATGAAAAAAATAGAAAAATTCTGGTATGTTTTCATTAGCCAAGCAAGACTTAGTTAAATGGACATTTAAAGCTTCCTCTTGGCAAACTGTTCTAAGAAGTTGAAATCCGTGTGCTGTATTTAATGAAAGACTGTAATACATGCAATGTCTCAGACTTGTTAATGGAAACCTAATCAGATGGTTAGAGATGTTGGCAGTTTAGGATCTGCAGGAATAAATGAGTGAACAAAGTTTTCTAATCTAAACTTGACCTGCATGTTTTTTCAAACTTTACCCCAACCCATTCCTTACATGTAGGCTCAGTCTTCTCAGTATTTTGGGTTACTGGTTCAGCAGAAGCCAGGAAAAACAATAACTTTGTAGTAATCAGAATGTTATTCAACTGTATATTGTTTACTTTATTGTAAATACTGGTGAACAGTGGTCAATAAATAGTTTTATATTCCTTTATGTGATTGATTAGACTTTTTTTTTAATCTGATGACTTTATAGTGGGAGTAGAAACACATTCACTGTATTAACTTCATATTTGTAAATAGTGTGATATCACTAAGGCATTAGAGTACCTGTTTTAGATCCTTTGAGTTTAGGAATTTCAAGTAGAACATGTATTAACACAAAAAGGTTTTCTTGTTAAAATGAGTTTCAGGGGACTTCCCTGGTGGCTCAGTGGTTAAGAATCTACCTGCCAATGCAGGGAACACGGGTTTGGGCCCTGGTCCAGGAAGATCCCACATGCTGCGGAGCACATAAGCCCGTGTGCCACAACTACTGAGCCCGTGTGCCTAGAGCCTGTGCTCCTCAACAAGAGAAGCCAGTGCAATGAGAAGCCCACGCACTGCTACGAAGAGTAGCCCCTGCTCACCGCAACTAGAGAAAGCCCGTGTGCAGCAATGAAGACCCAACGCAGCCAAAAATAAATAAATTTATTTAAAAAAATAAGTTTCAGGTGATGCCTAAGAGGAACTTGTTTCATTAAAGTGAAATTTTGATACCCAGACTCTAGTTTGTTGAAGCTGCCATCTTAAAAAAAAAACAGGTATTCTGATAGGACTGATCCTGTTGTGATATATTTCTTCTAATTTCCAAAATCTATACAGAAAAAAGGAAATCATCTATACTAAGCTGTTTATCAATTTTTTGTAGACCTAGCACTGCTCTCAACAGTGGGTTTGTAAATAATACAGAACCTTTTGTTCAGATCAGAAATTGATGACTGTACCTTGAATTTTAGCTTAGTGAGAGCATTTCTGGAAACTTGTCCATGTATTTTAATACCCCTTATGTTGTATCTGTTTCTTACTGGTGCTATAAAAAGTTGTCACAAACTTGAATGGCTTAAAACAAAAAATTTATTTCTGGAGTCCAAAATACAAAGTCAAGGTATTGGGCCTTCCCTGGCAGTCCAGTGGTTGACTCCACACTTCCACTGCAGGGAGCACAGGTTTGGTCCCTGGTCAGGGAACTAAGATCCCGTACGCCATGCGGCATGGCCTAAAAATTTTAAAAAGTCAAGGTATTAGGGCTGGTTCCTAGAGGCCATCTATATTCCATGGTTCCTGGCCCCTTCCATCTTCAAAACCAGTATAGCACAGTCTCTCAACAAATTACTTCACCTCTCTCTACCTCAGTTTCCTCATCTATAAAATAGAGGTAAATCAAGATGAAATATAAGCATATGAGACACTTAAAACAATGCCTTGTATGTGGTAATAACAATGTGTGTTACCTATTTTTAGTAGGGACACCGTAGGCTGTTGTATGGAGGTTCCCCAACTTGAACACTTAAGTTGTTTGTAGTTTTTTGCTGTTAGATTAATGTGGTGAACATCCATTTCTTTGTGTCTTTTCAATTTCTTTCTCCAGTGGCATATAGTTTTCCGAGTACAGGTCTTTCATCTCCTTGGTTAGATTTATTACTAGGTATTTTTATTTTTTTGGCCATGCCATGAGGCATGTGGGATCTTAGTTCCAAGGTTCTTAGATCAGGGATTGAACTGGTGCCCCTTGCGTTGCTAGCACAGACTCTTAACCACTGGACTCCAGGGAAGCAAGGTGGTGAACATTCTTTTACATAACACATAGTGAAACTTAAGTAGATACAGATGGATTTCCAGAAATTAATGAAGTCGGCCTTGTACTGGTGTACGATTCTTCCATCAGTAGTCATTACCCCATATCCTTAGTTGTACTGCAGATTAATAATACTAAGACTGATTTTGTTGCCAATTCAATGGCATCTTGTTTTAATTTGCATGTCTGTGATATTTTTATTGAACATTCTTTTCATGCTTACTATTTGCATTTCCTCATCTATAAATGAATTGCCAATTTTACAGATTTTTTAATTTGTAGCAGTTCCTTATGTAATTATTAATTTTTTGTGTTGCAAATATTTTCTGCCAATGTTTTTTGACATGATTTATGATAACCATTTTGTCGTACCAAATTTTATGTGGTCAACCCTTGTCAGTCTTTATGTCTTCTGGATTTCATGTCTTGTTTCAAAATACCTCTCCCATTTTGAAGTTACATGGATAGTCTTTTTAAATTTCTTCTATTTTCATTTTCTTCATTTCATTTTTATAGTCAGGTCTTTAATCTGAGATTTTGTTGAATATGTTTGTGAAGGCTTCTGACTTTTGTTTCCCGAGATGGACATCAGTGCCTCTGAAGAAGTAGATGTGTAGGTAGCAGTTTCCCTAATCTCATGGATCGAAGATAATCATTACGCCACTACAAAAAGACTTGGCCAGCATATAAAACTGAAGTTTTTCTTTTTCGTAAAAGGCCTGAAATGTGTTCAATACCTGGACAAATATTGGCATCGAGCAAAAGATAAAAATCTCTAACATAAAGCTGAATATGAATAGTATATTTGTATGTAACCTATATGATACATAGACCCTTTCATCTTTTGTTGAAAAAATGAATTTGTACCTTTGAGTATTCACTGATCAAGGAGAGCAGTGTTAACAACTTAAAGCTCCAGTAGGTGATTTGGTATAATCAAAGAAATTGTAGCAGATGCCAATCTTCATAGCTTGATTCTTCTTATGGATGTAGTATCTCCTCTAAATGTGCTGCACTATTCAGATACATGACAGTCATCAGCATATCTGCTAATAGCGAATAAGGAGGGGGGATTTAGGGCTGTTGGGTTTTTTGGTGGGGTTTTAAGAATTTATATTACGTTAAAAGATTTCTGCAGGCAATCATGTCAGCTGGAAAATACAAAAATATGAAACTGTTCATTTGGAATCTTTATTTTCCCATTACAGCCCATGTTTTTACTGTAAAAGCAAACAGTATGAAAATCTCCATGATCACACATAAGAATTGTTTCATTCGTAGAATAAATAACAGTTGATGAATACTTTTTTATATTTTATTTCATTTATCCTCAAAATAGCCTTCTAGAGTAGGCATGATTGACCCCATTTTACAGGTGAGGAAACTAGGGCACAAAAAGGCTGAAGAAGGTCAAGGTCAGTTGTATGAACAAGAGCATTAACTACGGGAATAAAGAGAAGGGGACTCGTTTGAGGATAGGGTTTTGTCCATAGTAAGTCCCAAATATGTGCTTGTAGAATAAAGTGGTTTTGGATATAAAATGAGGTGATGTGGAGGTCAGGAAGAAAGGGATCCAGAATGACTCCCAAGTATTCATTTTTTCTGGGATGGATGAAAATGTGATTTAGTGAGAAAGGGAACCTAGGAGAAACCTTGAAGGGGAGGATATTAAAGTGGCTTTGGACATATACTGAGGTATTCCTTTGATTAGTATATTACTTAGTATGCTTACAACACATTACATAATTTGGCCAGAAGTAGGAGATACCCAACTCAAACCTGCTTTGATAAGGGAAATTACTGCTGGCCTAGAGACAAAATAACAGTGGTTCAGGACTTCCCTGGTAGCACAGCGTTAAGAATCCGCCTGCCAATGCAGGGGACACAGGTTCGAGCCCTGGTCTGGGAAGATCCCACATGCCGCGGAGCAGCTAAGCCCGTGCGCCGCAACTACTGAAGCCCGCGTGCCTAGAGCCCGTGCTCCACAACAAGAGAAGCCACTGCAATGAGAAGCCCATGCACTGCAACGAAGAGTAGCCCCCACCCGATACAACTAGAGAAAGCCTGTGCACAGCAATGAAGACACAATGCAGCCAAAAATAAATAAATTTATTTAAAAAATAATAACTGGTTCAGAGCATGGGCTCTGGAGTTTGACCCCATGGGTTTGCATCCCAGCTCAGCTATTTATTGTAGTTACTTAACCCCTATGCCTCAATATTTGCATCTATAAAACTAGGAGGAGGATCTTGATGGTATTTATCTCATGGGATTTTCAAGGTTAAATAAAAAACACCCAGAGCTGAATCTCCAGTACTTAATAAGGACCAGATAAATATTATTACCAATCTCCACTGTAAACCTCAGGATGACTGCAACCCTGGACTGGCACAACCCCAAGACTTGCCATCTCTGGTTTATTGGCTCTCTTCTCTGGAACTGATCTCTGCAAATCAAAAACAGAAGTGCTGACAGCTCCCAGATCTCCAAATCTGCCTCTAAAGAAACGATGAGTTTTTCTTTCTCTGACGTCCAATTCAAAAATCCTTTAAGAGGTCTGTTAGGCTTGGGTCAGATGTCCTCCCTGGAACTATCAACTATAACCAAATGTGTGGAGAAATATAATTGGATCAATCACCGGAAGAGTGCTTTCCAGAAAAAAGGTGGATATTTTATATAAACAAAATGTATAACTAATGCAAAGGATTTCAGCCAATTTGAAAACACCTTCTTAAAATACCCTCTGTCCTTGCCTTTTAGAAAACTTCTAATGTGAATATTTTCAGTGTCTTAGAACACCCTGGAACTTCCTACCAACTCTACTTTTCAAATGAAGGTTGAAATCTGCCCTTTTACTTAAATTTAAGTATTGGGGGAAAAATTGACCTGAGAGAGTAGGAAAAGAGCATTGATATTTAAAACTGCTCTTGTAGAGACTTCCGGGAAGATGGCGGAAGAGTAAGACGCAGAGATCACCTTTCTCCCCACAGATACACCAGAAATACATCTACGCGTGGAACAACGCCTACGGAGCACCTACTGAACGCTGGCAGAAGACCTCAGACCTCCCAAAAGGCAAGGAACCCCCCACGTACCTGGTTAGGGCAAAAGAAAAAAATAAACAGAGACAAAAGGATAGGGACGGGTCCTGCACTAGCGGGAGAGAGCTGTGAAGGAGGAAAAGTGTCCACACACTAGGAAGCCCCTTCGCGGGCGGAGACTTCGGGTGGCGGAGTGGGGGAGCTTCGGAGGCGGAGACTGCGGGTGGCGGAGACTGCGGGTGGCGGAGACTGCGGGTGGCGGAGTGGGGGAGCTTGGGAGCCGCGGAGGAGAGCACAGCAACAGGGGTGCGGAGGGCAAAGCGGAGTGATTCCAGCGCAGAGGGTCGGGCCGACCGGCACTCACCAGCGGAGAGGCTTGTCTGCTCGCCCGCCGGGGCGGGCGGGGCTGGGAGCTGAGGCTCCGGCTTCTGTCGGAGCGCCGGTAGAGGACTGAGGTTGGCGGCGAGAACACAGCCTGCAGGGCGTTAGTGCACCGCGGCTAGCCGGGAGGGAGTCCGGGGAAAAGTCTGGACCTGCCGAAGAGGCAAGAGACTTTTCCTTCCCTCTTTGTTTCCTGGTGCACGAGGAGAGGGGATTAAGAACGCTGCTTAAGAGAGCTCCAGAGACGGGCGCGAGCCGCGGCTAAAAGTGCGGAGCCCAGAGACAGACATGAGACGCTAAGGCCTTTGCTGCTGCCACCAAGAAGCCTGTGTGCGAACACAGGTCACTATCCACACCCCCTTCCATGGAGCCTGTGCAGCCCGCCACTGCCAGGGTCCCGGGATCCAGGGACAACTACCCCGGGAGAACGCACGGCGCGCCTCAGGCTGGTGCAACGTCACGGCGGCCTCTGCCGCCGCAGGCCCGCCCCACACTCCGTGACCCTCCCTACCCCCCGGCCTGAGTGAGCCAGAGCCTCCGAATCAGCGGCTCCTTTAACCCCATCCTGTCTGAGCAAAGAACAGACGCCCTCCGGCGACCTACATGCACAGGCGGGGCCAAATCCAAAGCTGAGCCCCTGGGAGCTGTGAGAACAAAGAAGAGAAAGGGAAATGTCTCCCAGCAGCCTCAGAAGCAGCGGATTGAAGCTCCACAATCAACTTCATGTACCCTGCATCTGTGGAATACATGAATAGACAACGAATCATCCCAAATTAAGGAGCCCTGTGGATGAAAGGCTTTTGGTGCTGCAGCCAGGAGTCAGTGCTGGGGCTCTGAGGTAGGAGAGCCAACTTCAGGACACTGGTCCACAAGAGACCTCCCAGCTACACATAATATCAAACAGCGAAAATCTCCCAGAGATCTCCGTCTCAAAGCCAGCACCCAGCTTCACTCAACGACCAGCAAGCTACAGAGCTGGACATCCTATGCCAAACAACTAGCAAGACAGGAACACAACCCCACCCATTAGCAGAGAGGCTGCCCAAAATCATAATAAGTCTACAGACACCCCAAAACACACCACCAGACGTGGACCTGCCCACCAGAAAGACAAGATCCAGCCTCATCCACCAGAACACAGGCACTAGTCCCCTCCACCAGGAAGCCTACACAACCCACTGAACCAACCTTAGCCACTGGGGACAGACACAAAAAACAACAGGAACTACGAACCTTCAGCCTGCAAAAAGGAGACCCCAAACACAGTAAGATAAGCAAAATGAAAAGACAGAAAAACACACAGCAGATGAAGGAGCAAGATAAAAACCCACCAGACCTAACAAATGAAGAGGAAATAGGCAGTCTACCTGAAAAAGAATTCAGAATAATGATAGTAAAGATAATCCAAAATCTTGGAAATAGAATAGACAAAATGCAAGAATCAGTTAACAAGGACCTAGAAGAACTAAAGATGAAACAAACAATGATGAACAACACAATAAATGAAATGAAAAATACTCTAGATGGGATCAATAGCAGAATAACTGAGGCAGAAGAACGGATAAGTGACCTGGAAGATAAAATAGTGGAAATAACTACTGCAGAGCAGAATAAAGAAAAAAGAATGAAAAGAACTGAGGTCAGTCTCAGAGACCTCTGGGACAACATTAAACACACCAACATTCGAATTATAGGGGTTCCAGAAGAAGAAGAGAAAAAGAAAGGGACTGAGAAAATATTTGAAGAGATTATAGTTGAAAACTTCCCTAATATGGGAAAGGAAATAGTTAATCAAGTCCAGGAAGCACAGAGAGTCCCATACAGGATAAATCCAAGGAGAAATACTCCAAGACACATATTAATCAAACTGTCAAAAATTAAATACAAAGAAAGCATATTAAAAGCAGCAAGGGAAAAACAACAAATAACACACAAGGGAATCCCCATAAGGTTAACAGCTGATCTTTCAGCAGAAACTCTGCAAGCCAGAAGGGAGTGGCAGGACATATTAAAAGTGTTGAAGGAGAAAAACCTGCAACCAAGATTACTCTACCCAGCAAGGATCTCATTCAGATTTGATGGAGAAATTAAAACCTTTACAGACAAGCAAAAGCTGAGAGAGTTCAGCACCACCAAACCAGCTTTACAACAACTGCTAAAGGAACTTCTCTAGGCAAGAAACACAAAAGAAGGAAAAGACCTACAATAACGAACCCAAAACAATTAAGAAAATGGGAATGGGAACACACATATCGATAATTACTTTAAATGTAAATGGACTAAATGCTCCCACCAAAAGACACAGATTGGCTGAATGGATACAAAAACAAGACGCATATATTTGCTGTCTACAAGAGACCCACTTCAGACCTAGAGACACATACAGACTGAAAGTAAGGGGATGGAAAAAGGTATTTCATGCAAATGGAAACCAAAAGAAAGCTGGAGTAGCAATTCTCATATCAGACAAAATAGACTTTAAAACAAAGACTATTAGAAGAGACAAAGAAGGACACTACATAATGATCAAGGGATCGATCCAAGAAGAAGATATAACAATTGTAAATATTTATGCACCCAACATAGGAGCACCTCAACATATAAGGCAAATACTGACAGCCATAAAAGGGGATATCGACAGTAACACATTCATAGTAGGGGACTTTAACACCCCACTTTCACCAATGGACAGATCATCCAAAATGAAAATAAATAAGGAAACACAAGCTTTAAATGATACATTAAACGAGATGGACTTAATTGATATTTATAGGACATTCCATCCAAAAACAACAGAATACACATTTTTCTCAAGTGCTTATGGAACATTCTCCAGGATAGATCATATCTTGGGTCACAAATCAAGCCTTGGTAAATTTAAGAAAATTGAAATTGTATCAAGTATCTTTTCCGACCACAACACTATGAGACTAGATATCAATTACGGAAAAAGATCTGTAAAAAATACAAACACATGGAGGCTAAACAATACACTACTTAATAACGAAGTGATCACTGAAGAAATCAAAGGAAATCAAAAAATACCTAGAAACAAATGACAATGGAGACACGACGACTCAAAATCTATGGGATGCAGCAAAAGCAGTTCTAAGAGGGAAGTTTATAGCAATACAATCCTACCTTAAGAAACAGGAAACATCTCGAATAAACAACCTAACCTTGCACCTAAAGCAATTAGAGAAAGAAGAACCAAAAAAACCCAAAGTTAGCAGAAGGAAAGAAATCATAAAAATCAGATCAGAAATAAATGAAAAAGAAATGAAGGAAACGATAGCAAAGATCAATAGAACTAAAAGCTGGTTCTTTGAAAGGATAAACAAAATTGATAAACCATTAGCCAGACTCATCAAGAAAAAAAGGGAGAAGACTCAAATCAATAGAATTAGAAATGAAAAGGGAGAAGTAACAACTGACACTGCAGAAATACAAAAGATCATGAGAGATTACTACAAGCAACTCTATGCCAATAAAATGGACAACCTGGAAGAAATGGACAAATTCTTAGAAAGGCACAACCTGCCAAGACTGAATCAGGAAGAAATAGAAAATATGAACAGACCAATCACAAGCACTGAAATTGAAACTGTGATTAAAAATCTTCCAACAAGCAAAAGCCCAGGACCAGATGGCTTCACAGGCGAATTCTATCAAACATTTAGAGAAGAGCTATCACTTATCCTTCTCAAACTCTTCCAAAATATAGCAGAGGGAGGAACACTCCCCAACTCATTCTACGAGGCCACCATCACCCTGATAACAAAACCAGATAAGGATGTCACAAAGAAAGAAAACTACAGGCCAATATCACTGATGAACATAGATGCAAAAATCCTCAACAAAATACTAGCAAACAGAATCCAACAGCACATTAAACGGATCATACACCATGATCAAGTGGGGTTTATTCCAGGAATGCAAGGATTCTTCAATATACACAAATCAATCAACGTGATACACCATATTAACAAATTGAAGGGGAAAAACCATATGATCATCTCAATAGATGCAGAGAAAGCTTTTGACAAAATTCAACACCCATTTATGATAAAAACCCTGCAGAAAGTAGGCATAGAGGGAACTTTCCTCAACATAATAATATGACAAACCCACAGCCAACACCGTCCTCAATGGTGAAAAACTGAAAGCATTTCCACTAAGATCAGGAACAAGACAAGGTTGCCCACTCTCACCACTCTTATTCAACATAGTTTTGGAAGTTTTAGCCACAGCAATCAGAGAAGAAAAGGAAATAAAAGGAATCCAAATCGGAAAAGAAGAAGTAAAGCTGTCACTCTTTGCAGATGACATGATACTATATATAGAGAATCCTAAAGATGCTACCAGAAAACTACTAGAGCTAATCAATGAATTTGGTAAAGTAGCAGGATACAAAATTAATGCACAGAAATCTCTTGCATTCCTATACACTAATGATGAAAAATCTGAAAGTGAAGTCAAGAAAACACTCCCATTTACCATTGCAACAAAAAGAATAAAATATCTAGGAATAAACCTACCTAAGGAGAAAAAAGACCTGTATGCAGAAAATTATAAGACACTGATGAAAGAAATTAAAGATGATACAAATAGATGGAGAGATATACCATGTTCTTGGATTGGAAGAATCAACATTGTGAAAATGACCCTACTACCCAAATCAATCTACAGATTCAATGCAATCCCTATCAAACTACCACTGGCATTTTTCACAGAACTAGAACAAAAAATTTCACAATTTGTATGGAAACACAAAAGACCCCGAATAGCCAAAGCAATCTTGAGAACGAAAAACAGAGCTGGAGGAATCAGGCTTCCTGACTTCAGACTATACTACGAAGCTACAGTAATCAAGACAGAATGGTACTGGCACAAAAACAGAAATATAGATCAATGGAAAAGGATAGAAAGCCCAGAGATAAACCCACGCACATATGGTCACCTTATATTTGACAAAGGAGGCAGGAATGTACAGTGGAGAAAGGACAGCCTATTCAATAAGTGGTGCTGGGAAAACTGAACAGCTACATGTAAAAGTATGAGATTAGATCACTCCCTAACACCATACACAAAAATAAGCTCAAAATGGATTAAAGACCTAAATGTAAGGCCAGAAACTATCAAACTCTTAGAGGAAAACATAGGCAGGACACTCTATGACATAAATCACAGCAAGGTCCTTTTTGACCCACCTCCTAGAGAAATGGAAATAAAAACAAAAGTAAACAAATGGAACCTAATGAAACTTAAAAGCTTTTGCGCAGCAAAGGAAACCATAAAGAAGACCAAAAGACAACCCTCAGAATGGGAGAAAATATTTGCAAATGAAACAACTGACAAAGGATTAATCTCCAAAATGTATAAGCAGCTCATGCAGCTTAATAACAAAAAAACAAACAACCCAATCCAAAAATGGGCAGAAGACCTAAATAGACATTTCTCCAAAGAAGACATACAGATGGCCAACAAACACATGAAAGAATGCTCAACATCACTAATCATTAGAGAAATGCAAATCAAAACTACAATGACGTATCATCTCACACCAGTCAGAATGGCCATCATCAAAAAATCTAGAAACAATAAATGCTGGAGAGGGTGTGGAGAAAAGGGAACCCTCTTGCACTGTTGGTGGGAATGTAAATTGATACAGCCACTGTGGAGAACAGTATGGAGGTTCCTTAAAAAACTACAAATAGAACTACCATATGACCCAGCAATCCCATTACTGGGCATATACCCTGAGAAAACCATAATTCAAAAAGAGTCATGTACCAAAATGTTCATTGCATCTCTATTTACAATAGCCCGGAGATGGAAACAACCTAAGTGTCCATCATCGGATGAATGGATAAAGAAGATGTGGCACATATATACAACGGAATATTACTCAGCCATAAAAAGAAACGAAATTGAGCTATTTGTAACGAGGTGGATAGACCTAGAGTCTGTCATACAGAGTGAAGTAAGTCAGAAAGAGAGAGACAAATACCGTATGCTAACACATATATATGGAATTTAAGAAAAAAAATGTCATGAAAAACCTAGGGGTGAAACAGGAATAAAGACACAGACTTACTAGAGAATGGACTTGAGGCTATGGGGAGGGGGAAGGGTAAACGGTGACAAAGCGAGAGAGAGGCATGGACATATATACACTGCCAAACGTAAGGTAGATAGCTAGTGGGAAGCAGCCGCATAGCACAGGGAGATCAGCTCGGTGCTTTGTGACCACCTGGAGGGGTGGGATAGGGAGGGTGGGAGGGAGGGAGACGCAAGCGGGAAGAGATATGGGAACATATGTATATATATAACTGATTCATTTTGTTGTGAAGCTGAAACTAACATACCATTGTAAAGCAATTATACTCCAATAAAGATGTTAAAATGGGAAAAAAAAAAAACTGCTCTTGTAGCTCTATGAGTGCATAGAGAATTTTCACTTTTTTTTTCCAGCTCTATTGAGAAGTACTTACCATACATTACTTGTTTAAGGCATACAGCATGATGGTTTGATTTACATATATTGTGAAATCATTACCACAATAGGTTCAGCTAAAATCCATCTTCTCATACAGGCACAATAAAAAGAAAAGAAAGAAGAAAAAAATTTTTCTCCTTGTGATGAGAATTTTTTAAGATTTATTCTCTTAGTAACTAACCTATATATCCTACAGCAGTGTTAGCTATAGCCATCATGTCGTACATTACATCCCTAGTACTTATTTATCTTATAACTGGAAGTTTGTACCTTCTGACCCCCTTCCTCCAATTCCCCCTCACCCACCCTCCACCTCTGGAAACCACAAGTCTGATTTCTTTTTCTATGAGTTTTTGTTTTTGTGTTTTAAGATTCCACATTTACATAAGATCATACAGTATTTCACTGACATTTCACTTAGCATAATGCCTTCAGGTCTATCCATATTGTTGCAAATGGTAGGACTTCCGCATTTTTTATGGCTAAATAATATTCCTGTGTGTGTGTACTGTAGATAGATATAGATATAGATATCACATATGTATCACAACTTCTTTATCCATTCATCCATCAATGGACACAAACTGTTTCCATATCTTGGCTATTATAAATAATGCTGCTATGGGGATGCAGATTACATTTTTAAAAAATTTATTTTATTTTATTTTATTTTATTTTTGGCTGTGTTGGGTCTTCATTGCTGGGTGTGGGCTTTCTCTAGTTGCGGTGAGTGGGGGCTACTCTTCATTGTGGTGTGCGGGCTTCTCATTGTGGTGGCTTCTCATGTTGCGGAGCACGGGCTCTAGGTGCAAGGGCTTCAGTAGTTGTGGCACACGGGCTTAGTTGCTCCACAGCATGTGGGATCTTCCCAGACCAGTGCTCGAACCCATGTCCCCTGCATTGGCAGGTGGATTCTTAACACTGTGCCACCAGGGAAGTCCCCCAGATTACTTTTTGAGTTAGTGTAGTGTTTTTGTTTCCTTTGGATATATTCCCAGAAGTGGAAGTGCTAGATCATATTGTAGTTCTATTTTTAATTTTTTGAGGATCCTTCATATTGTTTTCCATAGTGGCTGCACCTACTTACAATCTCACCAACAGTGCACATGGGTTCTCTTTTTTCCACATCTACAACAGTATTTTTGTTATCTCTTGTCTTTTTGATGATAGCCATTCTAACAGGTGTGAGGTGATAGGTCATTGTGGTTTTAGTTTGCATTTCCCTAATGACTAGTGATATTAAACATCTTTTCATGTACCTGTTGGTCTTTCATATATCTTCTTTGGAGAAGTGTCTATTCAGGTCCTTTGCCCAGTTTTTAATTGGGTTATTTGTGGGGTTTTGCTATTGAGCTCTACGAATTCTTTATATATTTTGGATATTAACCCCTTATCAGATATATAGTTTGCAAATATTTTTATTCATTCCATAGGTTGTCTTTTCACTTTGTTGATGGTTTCTTTTGCTGTGCAGAAAGGTTTTAGTTTTAGGTAATCTCACTTATTTTTTATTTTGTTGCTTGTGCTTCAGATGTTATATCCAAAAAATCACTACAAACACCATGTCAAGGAGCTTTACTCCTATGTCTTCTTCTAGGAGTCTTACGGTTTCAGGTATTACAGGATGGATTGCGAGTTTGGGATCAGCAGATGCACACTATTATATATAAAATGGATAAACGACAAGGTCCTACTGTATAGCCCAGTGAACTATATTCAATATCCTGTGATAAACCATAATGGAAAAGAATATGAGAAAGAATATATATATGTATAACTGAATCACTTTGCTGTACAACAGAAATTAATGCAACATTGTAAATCAACTATACTTCATATAAATTATACTTAAATAAATTTTAAAAAATATTAATCCCTCTCATTCATAAACACAGGATACCTTTCCATTTCTTTGTGTCTTCTTCCATTTCTTTCATCAGTGTCCTTTAGTTTTCAGAGTAGAGATCTTTCACTTCCTTAGTTAAATTTATTCCTGGTATTTTATTGTTTTTGGTGCTACTGTAAATGGGATCAATTTCTTTCTTCTTCAGAAAATTCATTGTTAGTGTATAGAAATGCTACTGATTTTTTATGTTAATTTTATATCCTGCAACTTTACTGAATTCATTGATTAAAGTTTTTTGGTCGAGTCTTTAAGATTTTCTATACATGAAATCATGTCATCTGCAAATAGAGACAATTTTGGGCTTCCTTGGTGGTGCAGTGGTTAAGAATCCACCTGCCAATGCAGGAGACATGGGTTCGAGCCCTGGTCTGGGAAGATCCCACATGCCGCGGAGCAACTAAGCCCGTGCTCCACAACTACTGAGCCTGTGCTCTAGAGCCCACGAGCCACAACTTCTGAGCCCACGTGCCACAACTACCGAAGCCCATGTGCCTAGAGCCGGTGCTCTGCAACAAGAGAAGCCACCGCAATAAGAAGCCCGTGCACCGCAACGAAGAGTAGCCCCCACTCGCCGCAACTAGAGAAAGCCCATGCGCAGCAACAAAGACCCAGTGCAGCCAAAAATGAATAAATAAAATAAATATATTTTAAAAAAAGAAAAACAGAGACAATTTTACTTCTTCCTCTCTAATTCTGATACCTTTCGTTTCCTTTTTTTTACCTGATTGCTCTAACTAGGACTTCCAGTACTATGTTGAATAGGAGTGGTGGGAGTGAGCACCCTTGTGTTGTTCCTGATCTTAGAGGAAACTCTTTCCACCTTGCACCATTGAGTATGATGTTAGCTGTAGGCTTGTCATATATGACCTTTATTATGTTGAGATATGTTCCTTCTATGCCTAATTTGTTAAGAGTTTTTATCATGAATGTATGTTGGATTTTTGTCAGATGTTTTTTCTGCATCAGTTGAGATGATCATATCATTCTTTTCTTTCACTCCATTACTGTGATGGATCACATTAATTAATTTGCATATGTTGAACCGTCCTTGCATCCCAGGGATAAATCCCACTTGATCATGATGAATGATCCTTTTAAAATACTGCTGAAGTCAGTTTGCTAGTATTTTATTGAGAATTTTTGCATCAATATTCATCAGGCATATTGGCCTCTAGTTTTCTTTTCTAATAGTGTTATAGTGTTCTTTTCTGAGTTTGGTATCAGGATAATGCTGGTCTCATAAAATGAGTTTGGGAGTGCTTCCTCCCCTTAGATTTTTTGGAAGAGTTTGAGAAGGACTGGTGTTAATTCTTCTTTGAATGGTTGGTAAAATTCACCAGTGAAGTCATCTGGTCCTGGGCTTTTCTTTGTTGAGAGATTTTTGATTACTGATTCAGTCTCCTTACTAGTAATTGGTCTTTTCAGATTTTCTATTTCTTCCTGATTCAGTCTTGGTAGTCTTCCAGTTTTTTGGTGTATAGCTGTTTATGGTAGCCTCTTATGAACCTTTGAATATTTGTGTTATCACTTGTAATGTCTCCTTTTTCATTTATACTTTTGTTGACTTGGGTTTTTTCTCTTTTTCCCTTGGCTAGTCTAGCTAAGAGTTTGTCAATAATGTTTATCCTTTCAAAGAAACAACTCTTAGCTTAGTTAATCTTTTTTACTGTTTTTCTGTTCTCTGTTTTATTTATTTCTGCTCTAATCTTTATAATTTCATTTCTTCTGCTAACTTTGGACTCAGTTTGTTCTTCTTTTTCTAGTTCTTTAAGGTGTAGAGTTGGGTTGTTTATTTGGGATCTTTCTTCCTGCTTAATGTAGGCATTTATTGCTATGAACTTCCCTCTTAGAACTGCTTTTGCTTCAACACATTTTGTTCTGATGTGCTGTTTCCATTTCTCTTTGTCTCAAACTTTTTATTTCCCCTTTAATTTCTTCTTTGATCCTTTGGTTCTTCAGAAGAGTGTTATTTAATTTCTATGTATTTGTGAATTTTCTAGTTTACCTCTTGTAGTTGATTTCTATTTTAATGCCATTGTGGTCAGAGAAGATACTCTTGAATTTGCTACGTAAGACTTGTTTTGTGGCCTAACATATGGTCTATCCTAGAAAATGTTTCATGTGCACTTGAGAAGAATGTGTAGTCTGCTGTTGTTCGATAAAACATTCTGTATATGTCTGTTAGGTCCATTTGGTCTATAATGTTATTTGAATCCTCTGTTTCCTTATTGATACTCTGAATGAGCTATCCATTGTTGAGAGTGGGGATTAAAGTCCCCAATTATTATTGTATTACTGTTTATTTCTCCTGTTGGTTCTGTTAGTTTTTACATATATTTATGTGTTCCAACGTTGGGCACACAAATATTTACTATTGTTATATCTTCTTGATGGATTGACACCTTTATCATTACATAATGACCTTCTTTGTTTCTTTTTTACTATTTTTAAAGTCTATTTTTTCTGACATAAGTATAGCTAACTGTGTTTTTTTGTTTGTCTGTTTTTTTTGTTACCATTTACTTGAAATGTGTTTTTGCATCCCTTCACTCCCAGAATACATGTGTCTTTAAGGCTAAAGTGAGTCTCTTATAGGCAGCATATTGTTGGATCTTGTTTTTAATATACATCAGCCATTCTCTGTCTTTTAATTGGAGAAGTTAATCCATTTATGTTTAATTATTGATATGTAAGGACTTACTACAGTCAGCCTTCTATATCCACAGGTTCCACATCCACAGATTCAACCAATGTGGATCAAAAATATTTGGAAAAAAATTTTCCATAAAGTTCCAAAAAGCAAAACTTGACAGTGGACTGCAACTACTGACATAGCTTTTACATTGTGTTAAGTAATCTAGAGCTGATTTAAAGTATACATAAAAAGAGACGAAATTGAGCTATTTGTAATGAGGTGGATAGACCTAGAGTCTGTCATACAGAGTGAAGTAAGTCAGAAAGAGAGAGACAAATACCGTATGCTAACACATATATATGGAATTTAAAAAAAAAAAATGTCATGAAAAACCTAGGGGTGAAACAGGAATAAAGACACAGACTTACTAGAGAATGGACTTGAGGCTATGGGGAGGGGGAAGGGTAAACTGTGACAAAGCAATAAAGAGGCAGGGACATATATACACTACCAAACGTAAGGTAGATAGCTAGTGGGAAGCAGCCGCATAGCACAGGGAGATCAGCTCGGTGCTTTGTGACCGCCTGGAGGGGTGGGATAGGGAGGGTGGGAGGGAGGGAGACGCAAGCGGGAAGAGATATGGGAATATATGTGTATATATAACTGATTCATTTTGTTGTGAAGCTGAAACTAACATACCATTGTAAAGCAATTATACTCCAATAAAGATGTTAAAAAAAAAAAAATAAAAGCTAAAAAAAAAAAAATAAATACTTTAAATGATTAAAAAAATAAATAAATAAGGTATACAGGAGTATGTGTTTACATTACATGCAAATACTATGCCAATTTTTAAAAGGGACTTAAGCATCTGCAGATTTTCATATCTGCAGTAGGTCCTGGAACCAACTCCCCATGATACTGAGGGACAACCTGTATTGCCATTTTATTAATTGATTTATTGTCATTTTGTAGATACACTGTTCTTTGTTTCCTATCCAGTTGTCTTTCTTTTTGTGTTTTGATTTCTTTTGGTATAAGTATGCTTTGACTTGTTTATTATGTTCTTTTGGATAATTACTACAGGATTTTCCCTGTGGTTACCATGAGGCTTACATAAAACATCTTAAACTGATAGCATCCTATTTTAAACTGATAAAAACTTCACTAGAATTCATAAGCTTTGCACTCTTACTCCTCCTTCCCCTCACATTTTAGGTTATTGCTGTTACAATTTACATGTCTTTTATATTGTGTATCTGAAGGACATCTTCTTTATCTCTGACTTTGGGCAATTTATTGATAATTACAATGTGTCTTGGTGTAGCCCTATAGAGGTTCAACCTACTTGTGGTTCTTTGGGCCTCATGGATCTGAATGTCCATTTCTCCCTAGGTTGGGGAAGTTTTCAGCCATTATTGCTTCAAATATACTTTCTGTCCCCTTCTCTTTCTCTTCTCCTTCTGGAATTCCTATAATGTGAATATTGTTTCTTCTTATTGTGTTCCATAATCCCCATAGCCCTTTCTTCACGCTTTTTCATTCTTTTTTCTTTCTGCTCCTCTGACTGGGTGATTTCTAATGTCCTATCCTCAAGGTCACTGATTCTTTCTTCTGCCTGATTGAGTCTGCTTTTGAAACTCTCTATTGAATTCTTCAGTTTAGTAATTGTATTTTTTAACTCTAGGACTTCTGTTTTTTTGTTTTCTGTTTTTGTTTGTTTGTTTTATGGTTGCTATTTCTTGGTTTACCTTCTTGTTTTGTTCATGCCTTGTTTTCCTAATTTTGTTGTCTGTATTTTCTTGTAGTTCACTAAACTTTCTTTTTTTTTTAGTTTTTTATTTTTATTATTTTTAAAATTTATTTATTTCATTTATTTATTTTTGGCTGTGTTGGGTCTTCATTGCTGTGCGTGGGCTTTCTCTAGTTGCTGCGAGCAGGGGCTACTCTTCGTTGTGGTGCGCAGGCTTCTCATTGCGGTGGCTTCTCTTGTTGAGGAGCACGGGCCCTAGGCATGTGGGCTTCAGTAGTTGTGGCACACAGGCTCAGTAGTTGTGGTCCATGGGCTCTAGAGCACAGGCTCAGTAGCTGTGGCGCACGGGCTTAGTTGCTCCGTGGCATGTGGGATCTTCCCAGACCAGGGCTCGAACCCATGTCTCCTGCATTGGCAGGTGGATTCTTAACCACTGCACCACCAGGGAAGCCCCCACTAAACATTCTTAAGAGGATTATTCTGAATTATTTGTCCTACAGTTCATAGATCTTCATTTCTTCAGGGTCAGTTATTGGAGTTTCATTAGATTTCTTTGGAGGTGTCCTATTTACCTAATTTTTCATGATCAGCCTCCTCTTTTAGACTTTACTGGTTTGCTCTGGCAGAGACCGTTCTACACCAGTCAGCTCAGTATGGGTTTCTGGGTATGCCTGCTGGTAATGTCCTTCGGCAGGTGGGACCTGCTATTATGGTCTGTTTTGGGGCAAGGCAACTGTTCAAGCTCTGAGGATGGGGGTGGGGTGTCTCTGGTGAGAACAGTTGAATAGGGCTGCTGGCTTGGTTCCATACCCAAGAGATGCTGCAGCATGAGCTCTGTGGCTGCCTGGATTCTCTGGTCAGGCTTACTACATGGTTGGGACTGGGCATTATATTCAGTAGTAGATGGGCTATGAATTAGCTTCCTTGCCCTTGCAGGGCAACAGGATAGGGTCCAGCTCATTGTTTGGGGACCTCAATCAGGCCAAAGTGTGCACTGAATTCCCTGGTTGGGTGAGGCTACCGGTTTTGTTCTGCAGACAAGGGAAGCCATAGGCTGTGCTTTCTGTTCAAGTGCCACAGTACACAGGGCTGCTGAATGGCCTATGCAGCTAACTGTGTTAGGTTCCCTGGTCTAACAGGCTGAAGGCTGTATTCAGCAATGAGTGGGGCTGTGAATTAGATTCCCTGCCCAGTGCAACAGGAGAAGTAGCTCTAAAGCTGAGGAAGAGTTTTGTCTGTTGTCTTAACTTAAGCCAACCCAAATCCCAAGTTCCCTGGCGGGATAAGGCCACTGGCTTTACTTGGCAAACTATCTGTTCTGCCTGCCCTTCTCTGGGCTCAAGCACTGCTGGGCCACACAGCTTCCAGGAGTTGTCACCAGCCCTTCTGGTCAGGGGGCCAGAAGACACTCTCCACAGTGAGTGGGACTATGTCTCAGCTTCCTTTCCTGGGTGTGAGGGGGAGGGGTTGCTCCAGGCTATTCTCAATTTCCCAAACCAGCTCTCTGGTTGGAAGGGGCCAGGAGCTACCCTTAGCCTTGGCTACGGATTAATCTCCCTGCCTACTCATAGCATGGGAACCCTCCCTGTACTGGCTTTTGCTCTGGAGGCAACTGACTGTGCTCCCCCACCTCTCAGCTCCAACAGCACTGGGACACAGTTTCCGGAAATTGTCACCAGCCCCTCTGGTCAGATGCAGCTGGAAGACTCTCTTCACAGTGCATGAGGCTCTTTGCCTGGGCATGGGCAAACCAAGCTCTACGGCCAGCAAAACTCCTCATTTGAGGATCCAAATCAGGCAGAGCTGCACCCTGCTGAGTTCCCTGGTCAGAGTGCACCCTAGACTTGGTTCTGCATATGAGCAAAGCTGCTGGTTGGGATTACTACTTGGGCACTTCAGGTTTGAACTTGGTCTGCCAAGATCTGTGTACTGGTTATTGCAAGCCCTTCCCTCTTCTCCATCACAGATTCCCAGTGGTTGAGTCTCACAGTTGTTGAGCACTCCTCGTGGAGTGAATCAGAGTTGGGGGTCCCACAAAGCAACCCAAGGCTAGAGGGGTTAGCTCCCTCCACTAGCTCCCTGGGTTCTTTTTTTCCACTGCAGGAACTAGAGGTTCAAGGGAGACCTCTCAGCATGGCCCTCTGGTGCAGGGGCCTCACCCTTATGTTCTAGGATTCTCTCAGTGATGTCTCGTTCTTGAATGGTTGTTAGTCGTTCTTCTCGTGAAGGGGACCAAAGTCAGGAATGACCTATTCTGCCATCTTGGTGACGTCATTCCTCACTTTTTAAAAATAAAACCATACATTCAACATTTTATCCTTATTCAGAAGTCCTGCATTTTACCTTCTTAAAGGAGAAAATAATGACACTGAAACTAATATTGTGACCTTGCACAGCAACCTTTTTCATTATTGTGATATTTCAGTGTGACTATACAGATCAAGCTCATTGGTATCCACCAACTCCTACCTACCTCTTCCCCTGACGCCTTTATTGGATACTGATAACACCCTAAAACAATGTCCTGAAGAGGTTGTTGTATAAGTTAAGCTTATATTTTTAGAGCTCCAAGGTCACTTTTAGTATCTCAAAGCTCTTAGCCGTTTTGATAAGCAGTAGGAGAGAATCAAGTGGGAAGAGAAACGAGGGGCAGATATCCAGGGGAAAAATCTAGGTGAGAATGGGCATGGAGAAATTTGAGAATGAGATTGGTAAGCCAAAGAAGATTCATATTACATTCAGGATCCAGGCTAGCACTTAACAAGGCTTTTTCGGTATTTCAGAAACTGAATACCTTTGGATAGATCCCAAGGTGGACTCACTTTAAAGTGAATTCATCTTTCTAGTAAATAGTGTCACAATGAGGCTCCTATTATACCTCCTCACTCCTATGGTCTCTCTATTTAGCTTTCATGGGTATCTGATTCCTCTACACCAGGAAAACTTTCGGAGTACTAGAAACTTATCTCTGATGTGCTGAAAGGGATAAGTGTTTGTAAATTTTGCAGAGCGAGTGCTGTAGCTTTCTTGCAGTTTGCTATACAGAGTGGTAACACAATGAAAAACTCAGTTTTACTCTGAAATCTCAGTTGTTCTCCAGAGAAAGCCACTCTCAGCAACCTTCTAGCACCAGAACATTACACCTAACAGGAGAGGATTCTTAAATTACACTTCTCTCATACTATCATAGATAAATAGAATATTGATCTCTCTACAGGTGGGTGTTATGCAACTGAGGGCAGAGGAGGACCCTGAACTTCTACTTTCTCCCTTCTAGAATGTAAGTGCTATGGGAGCAAGTACTTGTTTTTTTTTCACTGTAGTGTGCCTAGTACCTACAAGAGGGCCTGGCATCAATTTGAGGAAGGGAGTGATGGAGAGAGAGAGGGCCCTGGATTTAAATTTGGGCTTGTAATATAGTGTTTTTACCATTCAAAAACTGAAAATGGATCTGCCAAAAGAGTAAACGCGTAAACTAGGTGTGGAGAAAAGGGAACCCTCCTACACTGTTGGTGGGAATGTAAGTTGGTGCAGCCAGTATGGAAAACAGTATGGAGGTTCCTCAGAAAACTGAAAATAGAACTACCATATGATCCAGCAATCTGGCATAAACCCAGACAAAGTTATAATTCAAAAAGATACATGCACCCCTATGTTCATAGCAGCACTATTCACAATAGCCAAGACATGGAAGCAACCCAAATGTCCATTGACAGATGAATGGATAAAGAAGATGCAGCATATATATACAATGGAATGCTACTCAGCCATAAAAAATAATGAAATAATGCCATTTGCAGCAGCATGGATGCAACTAGAGATTACCATACTAAGTGAAGTAAGTCAGAAAGAGAAAGACAAATACCATATGATACCACTTATATATGGAATCTAAAATATGGCACAAATGAACCTATCTATGAAACAGAAACAGACTCACAGACGTAGAGAAAAGACTTGTGGTTGCCAAGTGGGAGGCAGGGGAGGGAGAGGGATGGACTGGGAGTTTGGGTTAGGAGATGCAAACTATTACATTTAGAATGGATAAACCACAAGGTCCTACTGTATAGCATAGGGAACTATACCCAATCTCCTGGAATAATGGAAAAGAATATAAAAAAAGAATGTATGTATGTGTATAACTGAGTCACTTTGCTGTATGACAAAAATTAGCACAACATTGTGAATTAACTATACTTCAGTAAAGAAATTTAATTTAATTTAATTTAATTTTAAAAAGGCAGGGACTTCCCTGGTGGTGCAGTGGTTAAGAATCCACCTGCCAATGCAGGGGACACAGGTTCGAGCCTTGGTCTGGGAAGATCCCACACACCACAGAGCAACTAAGCCCGTGTACCACAACTTCTGAGCCCGTGAGCCACAACTGCTGAAGCCCATGTGGCACAACTACTGAAGCCCGCGTGCCTAGAGCCCGTGCTCCTCAACAGGAGAAGCCACCGCAATGAGAAGCCCGCGCACCGCAACAAAGAGTAGCCCCCGCTCACCGCAACTAGAGAAAGCCTGCACGCAGCAACTAACACCCAACGCAGCCAAAAATAAATAAATTTTAAAAAGGCAAAAATAAAGTAAATCCCTAAAATAGAGCAAGCTCAGTATACGGACCTCATATTAAGGCTGAAAAGGGCAAAATTATGTATTTTAAAATTTAAAGTACTGTCGTTTGGGTGAGTCAAGTGCCTGAATTAATAAAATACATCTGGGAATGTTCACTCTTTTTTTTTACAGAATCATGAAGCCTACTTGAATTTACTCCCATGTAATTTGTAATGGCCTTCCTTGTGCTTATCAGTGTTTTTAAACTGTTTATAATTTCTCCTTCTATTACTTCTAATTTGTCTAACTAAAGCGTATTTGTCTTCCGTAGCAAATATGCATTCCCCATTCAGCATATATATTCCAAGAAAACTGGATTCAAATCGTCCTATTTTGACCTGAAAGAAGTAAGAGGAAGGAGGAGAAGTGAGAAGAACTTAGAGATTGTGAGTACATGTTCATTTTCATGGATGAATTAAATCAATGGTGGAAACTGTCATGGTCTGAGCGCAGGTTGGAAAAGAATTTCCACACACAAGGCAGAATGTAAGGAAGATAGAGTTTATTAAAGAGACCGGTCGCTGCAAGAACAGCGGGTCACCTTCCTGGTAGCCAGGCAAAGTCGATGATGAGCATGGGTTGCTTGTCTTTTTATAGCCAGGGAACAAAGGGACTTGTGAGTCACCTGCCGACTGGGCAGGGTCTGCATGTTTCCAGTGGGATGAATACCTTTATATGGGATGGGAAAGGAGCAAGGCATACTGCTTTGGAGGGCTCTGGGACATTGCAATGGTCTCATTGTGACAGAGCAATAGGAGTCCTGTAACTCTTTGTTCCGACCTTTTGAGTTTATCTTGTTCTTTGTCCTTGGAACACACCACAGAAATCACTATCATCCCTTCCAACAAACAGGTTCCAGTTAAAAATGGTATAATTATTATGAAATAAGTGTTGTCCATTTGCTCTGTTCTTGCTTGGTACTGTCCTAGGTGTTGGACCCAGGTCTATTTTAGACAGACATACTTCTCTTCCTGCTGGCATTTACATTTTAAGATGAACACTGGTGAGAATACCCAATCAGGTTGGCCTGAAAAGAAAGCATTGAATAAAAGACATGCAATTGTGACACCATGTTCAGCCAGCCGAAAGAAAGAATATGCCACATTTAAGAGTCATGCCTCCAGTTGAATATATTCAAAGCCATTGAATTGTACAATTTAAGCAGGTGAACCTTATGGTATATAAATTATATCTCAATAGTTTATTTTTCTTTTAAAGAAAAGGCTGAGGTAGGCTTGACAATTCTTGAGCTTTGGCAGGTTTTCAACAGAAAGTTAAAAAATATCCCATTTTTTACTGTTTGTTTACGGATTGATTTTTACTGATTTCTCCTTGACCCCCTCCCCCAAACCAAATTCCAAAATCAACATGCAAAGCAATTTCTAAAGTAACCCAAAGAAAAACCCTACAATAAAGTACTAAAAAAAGCTGGTGAATTTTTGGAATAATTTCTCCTAATGTGTCTCCTAAAGTTAACTATTATTACCAATTTGTTCCTATGCAGCAATAAGCCAGGAGTTTAATTCTCAAACACAAGAAATAAATCTCTTTAGGATAAAGGCTCTAGAAGTTTGCAGACCATAGAAGAGTCCTTGATTGAAATTTTCCTGAGAGGTGTCACATTTCATGCTCATTGAAAGGATTCTTGTACTAAAGTGGTCAACTAAATTTTAGAAGAATTTTTTTTAAGTTGTGATTGTCATAGTACTTGTATTTGTAGCATAGAAAGTTGCTAGAGATGCTAAAATAAATAGGACCGCACTGCAGTCTGGCAGAATGGCTACCCATACCAATCAGTGAACAGACAATTCCAGTAAGGGGGTAGAAGGTGAAGTGAGTCAACTCTAAAATTATACCTTGATGTTATATCCCTTGATTTTCCCCTATATTTTAAATAAGGAATCACCCTAGATTAATAGTTCATATGTAGATTTATTGCATATTTTAAATTGTCTTAGCTTTAGTGATATGTTCCCTAAGGATTAATATGAATGTGAGTACATGAGAAAGATCTTTGTAAAATATCTCTCTAGTCCAACTGGTGTATAAGAAGTGCAATGATCTGGTTTTATGAGAATAATTATTGATATTAGCCCCCAGTAATTCACATCACCGCTTAGGTCTTCCGACGCCTACTAGCTTTATTTAAAGCAGAGGATGGCAAACTTTGCCTATCAAGGACCACATAGTACATAGTTCAGGCTTTTGTGGGCCATATGATTTCTGTGGTAACTACCAACTCTGCCACTGTAGCAGGAAAGCAGCCATAGATGAACGAGGGTGGCTGTGTTCCAATAAAACGCTTTATTGACACTGCAATTTGAATTTCATATATTTTTCACAAGTCATAAAATATTCTTTTGTTGATATTTTCCCAACCATTTAAAAATGTAAAACCCGTTCTTTGCTTTTGGGTCACAGAAAAACGGGCGGATTTGGCCTGAAGGCTGTAGTTTGCCAATGCTTGTTCTACAGCATTAAGCGTGTGGATAAACCTTCTCTCTAAAAGAATGGCTAAGAATCTTTACCCTACATTATCAGCGTGGCATAGCTTTTTTTTAATCATCATACACTATTACCTTCCAGGGCCAATGTCTGGAAAATCGTGAGATTTCTATTTGAGTCCCTCCTCCTCACTTCCCGAGATTCCCCGTGCCCTCACTGGTTCCTCCACAGCTGCCCCAGCTCTCCTCCACTGGGGACTATCCACACCTGTGCTTTAAGCTGGGCCTTTTTAACCTGATGCCAGAGACCCCATGAATTTAATGCAAAACTCTGTGTGTGTGTGTGTGTGTGTGTGTGTGTGTGTGTGTGTGTGTGCACGTGTGTGTCTGGGGAAGTGGCCCATAATTGGAACATATTCTCAATTAATTCTACAACCAAAAGTTGGTTCAAGACTAGTGTTTCAGTTCTTTTCTGCAGCATTTTGCAAACCCACAGATCCTGTTTCCTATCTTTCAGAACCATGTCTAAGTAACATTTGCAGGCATGTTAAATGAGATGCAGCCCTCTGCATAAAGGGGAAAGGTGGTTTGTGTGGGAGGATATGGACACAGCTGGAGCTGGAGCTGTGGGTGCAGCAGCTACATCAGAGTGGGCGCAGGGGGCTTCCATGAAATCCGTAGAAGGAAGAAAGGAAGTCTCCTTGCCAAAGAAAGTATTTTTATTCAATTGTATTTGTTAAATGGAAAAGAGGGAAATAATCTTGCACTGTCTTCTGTGGTGGAATTCAATTACTATGTTAAAAAGAGTTATATATTCCCCACTCCCCTCCTCCAAAAATACTGTTTTTCCACAGTATTTAGGCAAACTAAGGAAATACTTTGGCCCTCCTTCCTCATCCTTTAAATATGTGTGCACTTTAACAGTGTCATAAAAACGATACCCAAACGCAAAGTTGGAATTACTGGTAGGCTAGAGGACTCAAAGTGCCCCTTTGAAGGCTCATATAGACTTAGACATGCCCTGCCATTCTGTGATCTCTCCCTTCTTTTACTTACCTCCTCCATTTCTTACCAGATTCTTTCTGCCTTCAGTTACCCTCTACCTACTAATTTACACTTTTACCCTAAAATGAAATTTATGAGTTAGACTTCCTGCCATGAGTTTCCTGTCTCTACCCCATCACACCTCTTACCTCTCATGGTATTGTAATTGCTAGTTCATTTGCCTGTTTTCCTATGACAAGCTCCTAGGCAACAGGGACTGTGTCCTGGTCACTGTTTGAGCCTCAGTCTAGCACACACACAACTGGTTCTTATTAACCATTTGACAAAGATGTGAATAAAATCTCAACCAGTTACCCCTGTTCAAGCACCACACACATCCACATGCTCCCAGAGCCTAAAGACCATTTCCATCTAAACTTACAGGTTTATTCTTCATAATGTCCTTACCCGCCTTTGACCAAAACAATTCAACTCACTTCACAAACCAGACACTTCCAGCCCTAGACGGATGCAGTTCATGTATGTACACAACATCTTGTAAAATTCCAAATATGTCCAACATATTGTAACAGTACATCTATATCACACAGTTGTTACTGTATCACAGCAACAAGGGAAGCACTAGTCTGATTATTTATTGACTCCATATCAATAATTCATAGCTCACTTGCTCCTATGTACAGAATCCATTGTTCATTATCTATAAGCATGAAATAGATGCCCAAAAAGCTGTAAAGAAACCCACTCTTCAAAAAACAAATTGGGAGGGAGGACAAATTGCTTGAATTTATAATATTTTTAACTAGAGGGCTAAAAGCTCTACAATTTATTGTCATCTCCTGATGGCAACTCTGAAGCATCCTAACAGTATTTTAAAAGCTATAGTAAATAATAAGGTTTGGGGATTACACTATCCGATCTCTCACTCATTTTCAGCCCTTTTCTTTTAATTTTTCCTGTCTCTAAATTCTGTGTGTGCTGAGGCTGATCACTGCATTGATTCTGAAGGGAGATAGGAACTGGAATCACTAGAAACCAGGGTAGAGCCTGTGAATGGAATGGCTGACTGGAGAGTTGGGGGGGCGGGGAAGTTCCCAGGAAGATAGCAGCTCTGAAAGTGACTGCAGTCTGTACTAGGTGGGTCATTTCTACTTTTTGTCTACCTGTTGCCTGCCTTCCCCCACCAGAAGGTAAGCTCTATTAGAGCATAACTGTTTTGTTCTCCACTGTATCTTTACCACCTAGAATAAGCCCAGGTAGAGCAGATGCTTAGTAAATATTTGATGAACGAATGATTACTGGGGAGATAGTGTCTCCAGTATGTAATTAACCCAACTTTACCTTTCCCTTCCTATCCTCCATGGATTAGATCCAATTGGCTTCATGATCCTCAGGGATCACAGCTAAGGATTCCTTAAGGGGTTACACCCACAACTCAGCAAATATATGGAGCAGGTTTCTGAAACATTTTGATGGTAAATCTTAGTAAGATATAAATGTCACAGGAGAATAAGTATACACACCCACCCACACACATACCTGAAATTAAAGTTTCACAAAACAATACGTTTTCTAATTTTTATTATTATAATTATTATTTTGCTGGTCCCAGACCACCGCGAATTTCACGTACAACCCACTAATAGATGGGAGCCTGCAGTTTGAACAATGCTGCCATAGATCATGCTCAGTCCTGCCCAGCTGTTCCTGACTGGCAGTCAGGAGAGCCCTGCTCCAGGCAGGAGGTGGTAGAAAAAAGACCATAGCTTTTCTAAGACGTGAATGCAAATTCTCCTCCCACCACAGGGTGAAACTAGGGCAAAAACTTCTCAGCCTCAGTTTCTTGGAAAAGGAAACTGAGGAGCGGAAAACCTCCTTATCTGGAAGAAGAGGATAATATCCTTGTGGGGCTTCTGTGAGGACTAAACGAGACAGTGTATAGCACGGTTTCTCAACCTTGCCACTATTGACATTTGGGGCTGGATAATTCTTCTTGTGGGTGCCATTCTGTGCATTGTAGGATGTTAAATAACATCCCTTGCCTCTACCCACTAGATGCCAGTAACACCCCCTCCTGCTATGACAGCCAAAAATGTCTCCAGATGTTGTCAATTCTCCCCTGGGGGGCACAAACAACCCCTGGTTGAGGACTACTGGTGTTATATAAAGTGTCTGCCACAGTCCCTGGCCACCATTATTCCCTAATGCTTCTTGCTTTGAAGAGACTGGTTTAGTTTACGGGAGAGGACATACAAGAAACACAGCACCAAGCTGTGTGTCCATCGTAGTAAGTGAGGACATGAGCGCTGTGGTGGCAGGAAGACAGGCATGAACTGTGTCAGCTGTGCCATAATGAGGGGTCAGACTGAGTTTGGAGTCAGAGGAACGTTATATTGGTGAGAACACTATTGCAGGCAGTTGCATTTCAATGGAGGCTTCGGGAAGAGGGAATGAAGATCCGAGTTAGACTCAGGTGGGTTAGAATGGTGGGGCCTGCTGAGGCTGGATGTGGAGGACGAAGGAGACCAAAGCAAGAGACCAAAGCAGGCACCCGCAGCTGGAGGATTTGGTGGAGCAGAGGGGCGATGAAGTTGTTAATGTTATTGCGCAAAGTAGGAATGGGAGAGAGGCAGAAAGGCCAAAAGTCAGTGATGAGTGTGGCTGTTTCTGAGGAGTGGGCTATCTTACTCGGCACCCCAGTGCAGAAAGCAGCACACTCCTAGCTGTGAGCCAGAACTCCGGAATGAGGACAGCTTATTGTTTGAAAAGAAGTCAGAAGTCGTCATTCCTCCAATTTGCGTAACGGCCCAGAAAGGAATCCCCTCAGTCCTGCAACAGTGGGTGTACGTCCTTGGACAGTGTGCAGAAATACTTGAATTGTGCAAAAATCTAGTAAGCAAAAGAAAACTAAGCCATAAAACAAATAAAATGTGGATTTCTATCTATAATTCCTTTTTAACTGTAGAGAGCAGTTACCTAAGATTACACCATTACCATCACAGTTAATATCCTTTATTGGGCATTTGTATCCTTTATTGAGAAACAGAATGCCTATTACCCTATGACACAAGGAGAAAGCAAAAGTATTAGTATTTTTTCCATGATCTCTCATCCCTTTTTGTAGAATGTTAGTTGTAAATACCTTTCATCCACAGATTTTAAAAAACATTTATTTATTTATGGCTGCATTGGGTCTTCGTTGCTGCGTGTGGGCTTTCTCTACTTGCGGTGAGCAGGGGCTACTCTTTGTTGCGGTGCGCAGGCTTCTCATTGCAGTGGCTTCTTTTGTTGCGGAGCACGGGCTCTAGGCACGCAGGCTTCAGTAGTTGGGGCATGTGGGCTCAGTAGTTGTGGCGCTCAGGCTCTAGAGCGCAGGCTCAGTAGTTGTGGCGCACAGGTTTAGTTGCTCCGCGGCATGTGGGATCTTCCAGGACCAGGGCTTGAACCCGTGTGCCCTGCATTGGCAGGCGGATTCTTAACCACTGCGCCACCAGGGAAGTCCTCATCCACAGATTTTTAAGTTAAATTGTAGGTTAACTAATAGAAGCTTTTATTTAGGTATAGGAAACTTTAAGAGTAAATTATATAGCTGCATGCCCACAATGTCCACAATGGTATGTGTGTTTCTTTTCTAAAACATGCTGGAATATGTGAATTTGAGCTCACAGTAAAACAAAGACTCTATGAAAAGATGTCATAATTATTAAAATAAAGGTAGAAAGCTTCTGGGGAAAAAAAACCCACCAGTAATCTTATAAGTCAAGAACTGGTAAAATGTTATGTAAAGCTAGTTTCTTCAGTAAGGAAATAGAGACCTACGATAAAATAACGAATACCAACAGTACATTGTATACAACGTCCGGGTGTCAGATAAGCACAAAATGCCAATTAAATACCACGAAAAGAGCAAGGAAATTTCCACTCCCAGCAACATATGCCTCTACAAACCAGATAGGGCCTGGTGAACCATGGGTAAGCTTACAATTCCCCGGGTGACTGAGTAGGAAGCTCATTGTTTAAAAGTGAAATTATATTCCCCTGTTTCTACTGATCTTCATGAGGCATAGGCAGGTTGCAGAGACAGGAAGCGTTGGTTAGGTGCTGTGGTAGCCAGCCTCCAAGATGGCCCCCAAGGACTCTGCCTCCTGGCATTCACACCCTTAGGTAGTTCTCTCTCAAATTGTACCAGCCTTGGTCTGTGTGACCAAGAGCATACAGCAGAAAAGATGGTATGCCACCTCCAAGATCAGGTTATAAAAGATTGAAGCTTCTGTCTGGGTGCTCTCAAATTACCCCTCTCCCTTGCCCCCTCAGATCACTTGCTCTGTGGTGAGCAGTCCTACGGAGTGGTCCTCCTGGCCAGGAGCTGAAGCTTCTAGCCGACAGCCAGTGAGGAATTGAGGGCTGCCAACAACCTCGCGAGTGAGCTTGGAAGCAGATTCTCTGACTGGACTGATGAGCCTGGAGATAAATGCAGCTCCAGCCAACACCTTTACTGCAACCTTCTGGAGATACTCTCAGAACCACTGTGCTAAGCCATTCCCAGATCCTTGACCCTCAGAAACTAGTATGAGATAATAAATGATTGCTGTTTTACACTGCTAAGTTTTGGAATAATTTGTTATGCAGCAATAGATAACTAATACAGATGACTTCCTTGTCTTTCACAGAGAGAACTCTAAGAAAACTGGATGAAGTTAGTTTTGCTAATCTAGCAGAACACCAACATGGGAAAAAATAAATAAACCTAGGACAAAAAATCAAGCAAGTGAATAATCCTTTAAGGAGGAATACTACCTCATTAGATGGCTCCTATAGTGTTTATTCTTTATTAATGAAGTATTAACATCTGTATAATCTTCAAAAATTTTTCATTACACCCATGAAACTATGCTAGGTTGAGCATGTCTGCTGAGATAAAGGAGAGAGAAAACACTTATGTACTTCCCCTCATTTGTCTTCAGGGGGTTGGCGACTCACTCAATAATTGTACATTGAACTTCTACTTCTATAAAACTATTAAATGAGGTATAAAAATAAAATTCAAATGGCACATGAAGAGCAAAATGTCAAACACCAGAGGAATGGTAAATTATGACACAGATATATTATGGACTTTTAATGGAACCATTTGAAAGAATTTCGATGAAGAACATTGAAATTGAGAAACATTATGGATCTACTGCTAATATAGAACTATACCTATAGAGTATTACACTATATATATATAGAATACGTAATGTAATACTAAGTAATATACATTAAAGAAGAAAAGGGGTATGCATGAAGTTTTAATTGTGATTGTCACTGGGAGTGAGATTATAGGAGAATTTTTTGGTAGGGCAGGTAGAGCAGGAGGTGTTTCCTCATAGGATAATATAACCAGTAGGTCTGGAGTTAAAAATTCTAGCTGTGCCACTTAACAACTATATAACTTTTGGCCTGCTAGTTAATCTTTACCTCTCTATGCTGTAGTTTCCTAATCTATGAAATGGGGATAATGTTAATAATGTCAGTGCCTACTTCATAAGATTGATGTGAAGATTAAATGAAAAAATACAGGTAATGTATTTAGCACAAGGGCATGTTATATATTAAACAAGCAACGAGTTAACAACCATATTCTCTTCGCTGTATTTTCTGCATGACACATATCATTTTCATAATAAAAAGAAACAAAATAAGACACCTTTCCTTGCCCACTAAACTATCACCATGGCAAATCACAGATAACTGACAGAAAGATGTCTGTGACACACCAAAGATATAAAGTACCGATTTTCAACTTATGGGGTTACGTCCTAATAAATCTATCATAAATTGAACATATCTTAAGTCAAAAATGCATTTAGGGCTTCCCTGGTGGTGCAGTGGTTAAGAATCCGCCTGCCAATGCAGGGGACACGGGTTCGAGCCCTGGTCCAGGAAGATCCCACATGCCGCGAAGCTTCACACGCCACAACTACTGAGCCTGCACTCTAGAGCCCGACGTGCCACAACTACTGAAGCCCGCACGCCTAGAGCCCGTGCTCTGCAACAAGAGAAGCCACTGCAATGAGAAGCCCGCGCACCGCAATGAAGAGTAGCCCCTGCTCGCCACAACTAGAGAAAGCCCGCACACAGCAACGAAGACCTAACACAGTCAAAAATAAATAAATAAATATTTTAAAAAATTCAGTAATTTAAAAAAAATAGAATGTATAATATGTATGTACGTGTATAACTGAATCACTTTGCTGTACAGCAGTAATTAACACAACATTGTAAATCAACGATACTTCAATAAAAAAAATTCAAAGTATGGTTTCTACTGAATCGTATCACTTTTGCACCATCTTAAAGTTGAAGAATTATAAGTCAAACCACCGTTAAGTCGGGGACCGTCTGTATTAGTAAATAGATAACACCTATTACATAACCCCTACTCATGACTGCATTTTTAAAAATTTCTAAGTGATTTTAATTTCCTTGCAAGGTAGGGGCCACACAGATAATTTAACAGTTGAGTTCATAACTATATATTTTAGTTTGGGATTGGATTTGTGGTAAGAATGGGAGTATCCCATTGTATTGCACCCCCTAGGGTTGTGCAGAGCAAAATCTGTACGACCAAGCATGGTTGGGTAGGGCTGGGGTTGGTGGTATTAATAGGTAACTCTACATGATGGGGAGTCTTTAGAGAGGGTCTTAGAGGCAGTGGGTTTTAAGACCATTTCTTGTGGCAGAGGTGAATCAAGAGATGCAGGGACTACGTGAGCCCAACCTAGGCCCTTGCTAGCCTCTCCTAATTGTGCTGATACTGGGACCAGCTATAGCTCCAGGTGTTAAAGGCCCTGCTTTGCAAGGTCATCTGGTATGTCCCATGTCATCATGAAGCTGTGGTCGGTCACTGGACTAACACAAGAACATGCCTTTTAGGCTAATCCTGGACTTCAAAAACTAGCCAAAATGTTATTCGGCCTGCATCCACAGCAACGAAAATAGCATAAAATTGAAAGTTTGAAACAATCTGAATGTCCAACAATAAGGGACTGTTAAATAAAAATAGTGTTTCAAGCTGATAAACTAGCATACAGTCATTAAAAACGAAAATTAGAAAGAGTAGGTGCTAATAAGTTTATAGTAAAGTTATAATAAAAAAAAGAGAGAAAAGTAAGTAAACTGTAACTATACAAATCATTTATGTTTATGGACAAGGTTTAAAAAGAAAAACATGGTTTCCCTGGTGGCTCAGTGGTTAAGAATCCACCTGCCAATGCAGGGGACACGGTTTTGAGCCCTGGTCCAGGAAGATCCCACATGCCGCAGAGCAACTAAGCCCGTATGCCACAACTACTGAGCCTGCACTCTAGAGTCCACGAGCCACAACTACTGAGCCTGCACGCCACAACTACTGAAGCCCGCACACCTAAGGCTCATGCTCCACAACAAGAGAAGCCACCACAATGAGAAGCCTGCGCACCACAACGAAGAGTAGCCCCTGCTCGCCGCAACTAGAGAAAGCCTGCGCACAGCAACGAAGACCCAATGCCGTCAAAAATAAATAAATAAATAAATAAATTTTTTAAGTTAAAAATAAATAAATAAAAAGAAAAACAAAAAGATCAGAAAAGTTTGTTCAGGTGGTAGAATTAAAATGACTTTATTTCATGAATTGCCTTTATTGATAAAATATGCTTGTGTAAGTAATTTTAAAATATATTAATATTTTTAAACCTAGAAATTTGACTCAGCAATTCTATTTCTAGAAATGTAGTCTAAAAAAATAAAATAGAAAAAATATACATTTAAGATTATTCAAAATAAGCATTATTTATCATAGAGAAATATTAGAAGTAACCTATGCTGCTAAAAATAGGGTCAGTTACATCAAGAGAACTGTGTGGTGACATCCTGAGACCTGTATAGTTATTGAGATGATGCAGATTTATGTTTATAAATATGGATAAATGTTGCTGAATATGATGCTAACCTAAAGAGAATACAGCTATGCATATACCAACACAAAGTTCGAAAGGATGCAGTCCGAAATATTAACAGTGGTTATGTTTGAGCATTGCTGTTTCGGTGATTATTTGAACTTTGCCTAATCTGGATTTCCAATTCTTCTACAATTAAAATGTACATCTTATGTAATTTTAAAAAGGGGGAGAAACTTAGGCATAAAACTGTGCTGCATATTCTTTCTTATCTTCTTGCCTGAAACAATCAGAGGCCAGTTTGGTGTCCAGGTGGCATGTGGACAGTGGTGTTGAGCCCTAGTACACACCCCTGTCAGATGCACAGATGGAAGCAGCTATGGGAACCTGTGGTCCAGGGGAATGAGTAGCAATCCCAGAGTTAGTCTTAGTTCTACCCCTACTTCTTCAGCGCTTTGGACAAGTCCCTTAACTGCCACTTCTAATATTTTTTGAAAGCAGATTGAAAATAAATTCCGAGTCTTATTTCTTTGTTTACCAAATGAGAAAATAATGCCAGTCTCTCCTATCTTGCAGAGGGGCTTTAAGAATCAAGTGAAAGAATAGGAAAATATTTCTAAACATGTCAACATCATCATCTCAAAATGACAAATATGGACATTATGAAACAACGTGGGAAAATGTTTTCAAAATAAGTGAAAAAGAAAATATCACATCCTTGCACATACACACTGATGACACTGATATAATACAGGTGTTGTGGTAGAACAGTGAGCAATATTTTTACAGTATTTTATTGAGACATAATTTACATACAATAAAATGCCTAAATCTTAAGTTTACAGCTCAATGACTTTTTCATAGGGTTACAGCTATTGGACACTCACCCAGATCAAGGTAGAGAACGTTTCCTTCTTCCCACAGTGTTCATTCACGGTCATCTCCAGCCAATCCTCACCCCCACCCCAGAGGTCATCTGACCTTCATTTTAACCATAATGTTAATATTTAAAGGTTGGTCAGGAATTTCCTGGCAGTCCAGGGACTCTGTGCTCTCACTGCTGAGGGTCCAGGTTCAGTCCCTGGTCAGGGAACTAAGATCCCACAAGCCGCGGGGAAAAGGTTGTTCAAAAATCCATTCAAGGTCATTTGACATAGAACCTGAAGTCCTGGGTTCATGCCTGAGATCTGCCCTTTCCTATGGGGAAGTCACAAATGCTTTTTGTGCCTCCCATTCCTCATCTGTTTAATGGGAATGATAATTCTCCCATGGCCTTCGTGGCTGTGGGGAAATTTAAAGCACCATGAGTGAGTCCTGTTGCGATGCCTGCTCACGGGATGTACTTCACAAACGTTTGTTGCTTGTGTATTTTTCCTGTAGTGATTAGTGTTCCAGGGGCTGAAGTCCTGGGTTTGGATCTCTGTTGTCTCCCAACCCAGCTAAGCGACCTCGGTCAACTTTTAATCTATCTCTTTCGCAATTTCATCATCTGTAAATTAAATACCTTATTGTTTTCAGAATATATAACGTACAGAGAAAGGCACAAAAATCTGCACGCAAAAAGATTTTGAAAACTGGAGCTAGGGCACTATTCTGAACACTGCGAGGCTTTCCCAGGTTATTTTTTTAAACCCTTTTGGAAATGGGCTCAGAGGACCTTGAACACAGTGGATTAGTGACGGAAGTAAGATCAGCTTTGTGTCATGTCCAGGTGACGGAAGTAAGATCAGCTTTGTGTCATGTCCAGGTTTGACCTTCACACCACCAGACATCTCTCTTCATAGCCATATAATTTAAAAAGAACAATGAAAACATAAAATACTCTAGGGAAACCAGTCAAATTTTTCACTGACAATTTTTTTTAAAATAGGACTATTTTGTCTCAGGGACTACATAATTACTTTTTGTTATCTTGTCATCACATACGCTTATTGAGTCCTTCTATGTGCCAGGCACTGTTCTGGGCACTGGACACAAGCAGTGAACAAACCAGACAGAGATCCTATCCTCAGGGAGCATACATGCTGGTGTGGGAGGTGGTGGTTGACAGAAAATATGTACAGCTCCATGATCTCTTATCTCCAGTGATGAAACTGAAAAAGCTACGAAGAAGTAGTACCCTTGTCCCTAAACAGTATTATTTTTATAAGGAAATATTTGTTTGGATTTACCTAAAAGTCAATCACTTTCTATGCTCACCATCTTTTCTTGCGTTTTTTTTTTGAATTGTATTTTATTTATTTTTTTATACAGCAGGTTTTTTATTAGTTATCCATTTTATACACAACAGTGAATACATGTCGATCCCAATCTCCCAGTTCATCACACCACCACCCCCCCACGGCTTTCCCCCCTTGGTGACCATACGTTTGTCCTCTACATCTGTGTCTCTATTTCTGCCCAGCAAACTGGTTCATCTGTACCATTTTTCTAGGTTCCACATATATGCGTTAATATACGATCCTTGTTTTTCTATTTCTGACTAACTTAACTCTGTATGACAGTCTCTAGATCCATCCATGTCTCAACAAATGACCCAATTTCGTTCCTTTTTATGGCTGACTAATAATCCATTGTATATATGTACCACATCTTCTTTATCCATTCATCTGTCAATGGGCATTTACGTTGCTTCCATATCATCACATACTTCTGAGCCAACATGGTGTCATCTATATCCATGACAACAGCTTTCAGTGCCTACTTCTGCCTTCACCATGGGAACATGGAAAAACACAAGCATAATTGAGAGAAAAATCCCCAGAAAACTGGATTTAATACAAAGTAAAAAAGGCAAGCTTGGCAGAGCAAGAACTATTAGTAAAACACCTTGATGGTAAGAGCAAAGTGGAAACTGAGTATTTACAGTATATTATTAAAGGCAAAGCAGGAGAAGTTGTGCTTAGAAGCATTTCTAATAGCATTGTTTTATTTTTCAATTCCAAAGGTAATTCTTATTCATTCTAAAAAAGAAATGCTAAAACTGAGAAAAATTCACTATGTATTTTGATATATATTCTTCAATCTTTTTCATGCATACTTTAAAAAATCTTAGAATCATATTAGATATAAACTCAGCTGTGCAAGGACTGTAACTTTTGAAACTCTTCTATATAAATGAACTTAATATTTTTTTCAAGCCCCCTTCCATCTAGGAGTAGAAATTGACTCTCAGTAGAGTTAATATCCTTCCCCTTTCTCTGCCCAAGGCTGGGGGGAGGGAAGAGAAGGCTAATGTCAGGTCTGAGCTCATTTTCATCTATCTACACTGGCTTCCTCAACTTTTTTTTTTTTTTTTTTTCCCCTTCTTTTTAGCTGTACGCGGGCCTCTCACTGCCGTGGCCTCTCCCGTTGCAGAGCACAGGCTCCGGACGCGCAGGCCCAGCGGCCATGGCTCGCAGGCCCAGCGGCCATGTCTCACGGGCCCAGCCGCTTCGCGGCATGTGGGATCCTCCCGGACCGGGGCACGAACCCGCGTCCCCTGCATCGGCAGGCGGACTCTCAACCACCGCGCCACCAGGGAAGCCCCTTCCTCAACTTTTGAATCTTAAAAATCTTCATCTCTTCCACTGAGATGACCACCACATATTGAATGGGGAGAGAGCAAATGGTTCTAGGAAATGTGGGGGATCCTTTCTTAATCTCCCCAAAACATAATTACATTTTGTTCAACTGCAACTTATTCCCTCATATGGATATTATAATTTATTTAACTACCTTCTATTATTAGGTATTTTAGTGGGAATTTTATTTGCTTCCTTAGCACAAATTCCTTCAACTGAGATTGCTGCATCATGTGATATGCTAATGTTTAAGGATTTTGAAACAAAATGTCAAATTATCTTTGATTGTAGGAATTTACCCTTCCATCATACTATGAATTTCTATTTATTTGTACATTCCACACAATATGGTTTTGATCTTTCAGAATTGAAATAAATCATAAAATTGATATATGTTAATTTAAAAAATTAAGCAGTACCAAAGACCAATCAGCAGAAAGTGAAAACCCTGCTTCTCCCAACTCTACTCTCCACTGTTTTATCAATATCTTTCCAGGATTTTTTCAGATAGTAAGGTAGAGATAGGTGATAGATAGAGAAAGTGGGGAGTCAGAGAGACAGAGACAGACAGAGAGACAGAGACATATATAATATATATAATATAATGTAACAGAGATACGTATGTTTTTAAAAAACAAAAAATGGAAACATACATATTGTTTTATAACTTTTTAAACCTAATATATTATAAATGAATTCATGCAATAAATATTACTGAATATCTACAATAGTATATAAAACATTGTTTTATATACTATTTTTCCATGTCAATAAATATAAATCTGTATAATCGTTTCAATGGGAGCACAGTATTCCATGCTATAATACACCGTAAGTAATTAACAAATTCTCTACTATTATCATTTAAAGCTACATTTAATTCTTGTACAACCACCTTTGTATTTTTGGATTATTTTCTTAAATTAAATTTCCAGAAGGGGAAATGCTGAGGCAATGGACATGCACATTAAAAACGTTAATACATATTCCCAGATTTATCCCAAGAGATGGTTCACCTCACCAGTAGGGTATGAGAATTCTTGTTTCTCAACATCTTTACCAAAATGGGCACTCCTTGTCTTCTTAATTTTTGCCAACCAGATAGTCAAACAAACAAAATAAAAACCTCAGCTTGCTATTCTATCTTGGTTTTAATTAGTACTTATTTCTATATGCAGTTGAGAGAGCCAGTGAAACTTCTGAGCAGGGAAGGAAGGACTTTGCTCATCAATGTGAGGGCTGGAGTTTCAGGAGGAGGCCTAGAGGCAGGGAGACCTGATGCGAAGTACTGAGGTGTGAAGCAGGCTGTGAAGGTGGGATTGGCACTTCAGGGTAGTCAAAATCCAATTAAAATCATCTGGATGAAATATCAGGACAGTGTGGACTGATGTGGTTATCACTAAGAAAGATCAAACTGAATCATTTATATTGTGGTTTAAGAAAGAATTAACAAAAAGAGGACGATATGCATGACAAATTTGGGTGCATTTAGCCAGTTGTATGGAGGGGAGAGGGAACCTGACCCTAATGCTCATGAATGAATAAATGACCTGCCCCAGGGTACCCTGGGGGGAGAGCTAGATAGTTCATTCAAACCTACCATGACCTGGATTTTTTTTCAATTTAGCAGAATAATTTTTTTCTCCCGAAGGAAATCATGCTCACAAAGGAAAAAAAATCAAACATTACTAATATTTATACAGCAAAAAGCAAGTGTCCTTGTCTTAAGATTGCCAGAGTTAGACATTGCTTTCCTTCCCTCTCTAGGTATAGTAATGATAATAGCTCACATTTTTTTAGTGGTTACTACGTGCCAGAAGCTAAACTTCCTACAAATATTAACTCATTCAACTCCCCCCCAACTCTCAGAATATGTTGAGTTTATGATCTCATTTTTCAGCTGAGAACACTGTATCACAGAAAGTTCAGTAACTTGAGCAAGGTCGCAGGATTTATGAACCGTGGAGCTGGAATTCAAACCCAGATGGTCTGGCTTCACAGCCCGTTTGCTTATAATCTAATCACACTGCCCAAAAGTTATTTTCAAGATAGAGGGATGGACATTTCTGGACACAAAGAGACAAGGGCCACTAAAAGGGCTTTACATTATTTCCTATCACAGGGATGCTAAGCAGATTTCATCTACCTGACTTCAAAGCTGGTGTGGCCCCCTGACTGGTAGGGGTGGACCCAAGTGGTTTGTCCATAGCTGCACATTATTACCATTTCTCATCTGTCCTTCCTGGGTTATATAAGTATAGGGATAGTGCCTCTACATAACTTTTAACAAAGTGGTTACAAATTCATCTTGGACATTATTTTTCAATCCATAACTAACATTCTTTTTTTTTTTTTTTCCGGTACGCGGGCCTCTCACTGTTGTGGCCTCTCCTGTTGCGGAGCACAGGCTCCGGATGCGCAGGCTCAGCGGCCATGGCTCACGGGCCTAGCCGCTCTGTGGCATGTGGGATCTTCCCAGACCGGGGCACGAACCCGTGTCCCCTGCATCGGCAGGTAGACTCTCAACCACTGCGCCACCAGGGAAGCCCCCTAACTTATTCTTTTTTATCAACTGATATTCCATTTCCTTATTTAACCAATCCTCTGGTAATAGATATTTAGATTGTTTCTAAACAATGCTGCAATGAATATCTTTGGGTAGAAGTCCTTTCCATAAGTGAAAGCCACACTATATTCCTAGTTGTGAAATCATTATACCAGAAGGTATATGCATTTTAAAGTTTAATAGATTGTACTTAATTGCCCCCCAAGGTATACCAATCTGCATTGCCATCAAAGTGTATGAGAGCATCCACTTCGTGGATTAAATACAGTTGACTCTTGAACAACTCGGAGGTTAGGGGCGCCAACTTCCACGAAGTCAAAATCCACATATAACTTTACAGTCGGCCCCCCATATAAGTGGTTCTGCATCCTGGGATTCAAAGAAATGTGGATCATGTAGAACTACAGTAGGTATTTAGTGGAAAACAAAATCTGGTATAAGTAGACAACACAGTTCAAACCCTTGTGGTTCAAGGTAAATATACCTCTGTCAGACCGTCCCCACCCTCACCTCCATAAATCCATACGCTGATTCCATGCTTCCAGGAAGCCTTTTGGTCAGTAATTCTGCCCCCTGGGCAGAAGAGGAATACAGTTGATAGAGGACATGCCTATTCCCTTCACTGGATACTTATGTGCTCTTCATTGTAAAATTAACAAATAGACATGGTATGGTTAACCTAAGTCTGTCTGCTTAACTGTGGCTTATGGATAAAAGCAAATTTCTAGAGCCACAAATCTACGCATGAGACCCCAAAATGCTCTGACAACATCAAGGCACTGGTCATCACAGGTGGGGCCTTATGCTTTTGATGATAAGTTTGTTTGTTTGTTTTTCTTAAGTCAGATATGACTCCAGTTGTCCTTTTTTAAAAAATATTTATTTATTTATTTGGTTGCATTGGGTCTTAGTTGCAGTAAGCAGGCTCCTTAGTTGCGGCTCACCAGCTCCTTAGTTGTAGCACGCAAACTCTTAGTTGCAGCATGCATACAGGATCTAGTTCCCGGACCAGGGACTGAACCCGGACCCCCTACATTGGGAGCGCGAAGTCTTAACCACTGTGACACCAAGGAAGTCCCTTGATAATAAGTTTTAAAGTTAACATTACTGGGGGTAGAGGTGGTAGAACATGTAGAACCTTGTAGATCACTGAAAGGACTTTGGCTTTTACTCTGTAGTGGGAAACTATTGAAGGATTGCCATCAGAGGAGGATCTTTAAGGGGAAAAAATGCAGTAGAATTATCCTTTTCTCACTGGTCCTCCAAAGGGGTTTTGTGAGAACTTGGTTAGTTGCTGTCACATTTAGAAGCCCTCTACTTAGGTGTTCTTTCAAGTTAGAAAATAAATCAATCAAGGTTTTATATGCAGTATCATCTTTTAGATTTGGTGCTTACGTTATATGGCGTGGCTGTGGCTGGATCTGCTCCACATAAGCAGATAGGGACGATGCATCATCTTACAGGGAATTTCACCACTGTTCTGTTAGGACCAGCAAGGATCTGGTCTTCAGGTATCAGCAGGACAACTTAGATTTGCGGTTGGATACTTTCTATGCTTTGTTCTCCTTGATTTCTGCGCTCCAAGGAGGCAGTTAGGCTCTTTAAATGTCCTTGTCTTATGTCTTTTTTACAGGACTTGAAGAAAGAAACTTCTTGAAAATGGCTATTCCTGCCTTTTGTGAAGAGTTATGCTAGGAATCCAGGAGTGGGCATGGAGGACAGTGGATGGGGAATAGATCCCGGGAGAGGTGGGCAACAGGCCACAAACTTGGTAGTGTCCCCAGCAGGGGGCAGGCAAGCTAGACCCAGACAAAGGGATCCTAGCCTCTGCAGGCATTCCTGGTCCCCCACTCGCACTTCGCAGGGTGGCCAGACTTAACAGGGACCATGTGGCTTGGAAATGATTATATGAGTGGTGACTGATGGAATGGATATGACCTAGAAATCTGAGGTCCTCTGTTTTCTAGATGCCCTGGAGCCCTCCAGTCTCTTGTGTGGAAGGTAAGGGAGCCCCAATAATGACTGAGATTGAATTTCTCACCAGTGTGGTGGGATGAAGACTCGGTAATAATTAGATTGATTTAGAGAAAATAAAGAAAGGCAATACTTTGTTCATAATCGTTTAGAAAGAACACTGCATAGGTGATATTGTGTATTTCTGATTGCATCACATCAGAAGATCCCCTTATTTTCATTCTGTTTACACAAGGGTCTAGCTGTGTCACCTTGAGCAAGTTACTTAAACACTCTATGATTCAAAATTCTCATTAATAAAATGGGGAAAATAATGGTACTACCTTATAAAGTTTTATAAAAATTAAATAAGTTCATATATACAAAGCACTCAAAATAATGTCTGTATGTAGTGTTTGTTGCTATTATTATTCTCTATTTAAGTCATTATAATTCTTATTATAACCAAAACATTAATTTTTGGCTTGACACAACTAGCTGGTGGGAGCTCATCATGGCTATAGAGATGAATGCTGGTGGATCTGGAAATATTTCTCAAGTCAAAACCAAAGCTTTATATCTGTACAACTGTTACTATTCACAAACTTCTTATGCATGCATGATTTCATTTGGTTCTTTAAACAAACCTTTGCAATGGGCAGATAAGGACTTCTGATTCCCATTTTATTTATTATTATTTTTTATAAATTTATTTATTTATTTTTGGCTGCATTGGTCTTCGTTGCCGTGCGCGGGCTTTCTCTAGTTGCTGTGAGAGGGGGCTACTCTTCGTTTCAGTGCGCGGGCTTCTCATTGCTGTGGCTTCTCTTGTTGTGGAGCATGGGCTCTAGGCGCACAGGCTTCAGTAGTTGTGGCATGTGGGCTCAGTAGTTGCAGCCCGTGGGCTCTAGAGCACAGGGTCAGTAGTCATGGCACATGGGCTTAGTTGCCCCACGGCATGTGGGATCTTCCCGGACCAGGGCTCAAACCCGTGTCCCCTGCATTGGCAGGCAGATTCTTAACCACTGCGCCACCAGGGAAGCCTCGATTCCCATTTTAAAGAAGAGACATCTGAAACTCAGAGAGATGTCTTTTTAAAAATCTGTCCAGAAGAATTAGTTTGTATTTTAAGAGTATTAGGGAACCTGTGAAAAGGCTTGACAGATGACATTTTACTACTATTTTACATTTACAATGTACATATTATATCACTATTGTTGCGATTTATCACATATTATATATTACATATTACTTATTTTCGTTGTTGTTGTTGTTATGAAGAAACAGCACTGCTTAGGTTGGTAGCCCCGGTCTGGCTTCAGGTCATTTAAAATCCAGTACAGAGAATTTAAAGGCAGCTTAACTCAATCTACAGTAACAAGTCTTATTTGCACCTGCCTTAGAGTGAAAAGGGAAAGATATCTTGGTCATGCAAAGGCACAATCTCTTTGAAATTTTGCTTAATTACTGTTGGCTTCTTTTGGTTCTGGGATGCACCTTATGGAGCACGGCTCTGAAGAGCAGGCAGTCATTGAGAAGCAAAGTCCTCTTCCAGTCATTCTTATGTGCTGGTGAGCTAACAAACGAACAATTATATTCTGTTTCTGGCTATAAAATGAAGAGAAAATTCCCATTTCTCACCAATCTGGACTATATATACACTTGAAATTTGAGGTATCTGGTAATCAAAATTGACAATAACAAATAAAAAAGCAGCAGCAGCCTTTAACTTATGAAGAGGCTATTTTCTAATAGTTCATTTATCAGCCAGCTGTTTGGAACTAGGGCCAGAATTGCCTATTTCATCTACAAGAAATGCATAAGGCAGTTAGACTATGCTACTGGGACTAATAACATGGAAGAAAAATTCCTACTATCTCATCCTCAACCCTGCGTATATTAATATCCATGACCACTGCTTGAGCAGGTATTATATATGTCGTAGAATATATGCTATTGAGCACTTACTATTTATTGCCCTAATAGTCCTAATCAAGCCTCGAGCTGTAAGTCTCTTGGGAATCTCCCCAATACCTTGTGAGTTATTTTAAACCTCTCTGATTTCCCTTGGGGAAACGCAGGCAGACAAGAATAAACCTTGTGGTATCGAATTGGAGGCATTGATGTATCTCATGATTTTGAATACATATACATATATTAGAAGTTGAGATAGATATAAGTGTATATATGTGTATACATACTTACATTTCCCAGCTCTGTCCATTGAGAGGGACTAGAAGCCAGACATATCAGAAGCAATGAGCACACCTAACACCCAGGTCTTCATTTCTACATTAACTAAACATCATTCTCCCTGAAAAGGAATCAATGCTCCTTGAGAAATGACTGATTCAGGGCCAGGGCAGGGAAACTACAAATGGGCCTGGAACGTCGTATTGTGCTGAAATGTAAGGAAGTGCTCAAAGAATTATGGGGGCATGTCAAAAGGACATAAAACCAGTACTGAGGGGCTCCCACTGTACAATATGTAATAATTTGTGCTATAAAAATAATTTTGATCTACATAAGCCATTGCATCAGATTATAACCTATTGAATAAAATAGGAATCCTTGAGTCAGTTGTCACAAAAATAAATGAATAAATAAACAAATGGAGAAAGTAATTTCTACCTTTTAGTAATATGCCAACAAATAAATGTAGAAGGAATGACAAAATTAGAAAAACACCAATTGGCAACCACTGTAATAGTAATAAATGAATCATCAATAAATCCTAAAGTTTATGGTTGAAAGGTGGATGAGAAACAGGATATTTATATAAAGTATCTCTTCACAAAAATAGTCATTGGTTACTTATTAATAGTATAAAATACTTACTAATTAACTTTACAGTGGGAAAACATGGGAGACATTAACTTAACCAAGTGATAAGAGTTAACATCTCCAGTAGTGGAACAAATAGACGTGATGTGCCTTCTGATATGTTACACTGAGAAGAACACAGCATCGCTTGTGTGGTTTTTTTTGCCAACAGTGCATAGCTTGAACATAATCACGAGGAATCATCGGGCAAACCCAAATTTCAGTGCGATCTACAAAGTAACCGAACTGTTCTTTTAAAATATGTGAAGGTCATGGAAGACATGAAAGACAAACTGTTCCAGAATGAAAAGACTACAGAAGCATAACAATAAGTGCAATTTTGACCTTGGACTGGATCTCAGACCTTAAAGGACATTATTGGAACTAACAGTGAAATCTGAATGGGGTCTGTGGATAGATGGACATACAATATCTATGTTAATTTTGTTGGTTGTATGTGGTTATGTAGAAGAGCATTTTTGTTTTTAGGAAATACACCCTGAGGAATTAAGAGGTAATAAAACTTCATGTCTGCAACTTATTCTTAAATCTCTCAGAAAAATACATTTGCAACATAAAGATAAAAATAAGGCAAATACGATCAAATGTTAACAATTGGGGGAATCTGGGTAAAGGATATACGGGAATTCTTTGTAGTGTACTTGCAACTTTTCAGTAAGCTGAAATTACTCAAAAACAAAACGTTAAGACAATGTTCAAAAAATAAAACAAATCACCACGCCTACAAGAAAATTCTGCTGAGCTTTCAAGGAATAGACCATTTCCAATTTAATAAAAGCCTTCCAAAGAATACAAAAGGGGGACTTTCCTGGCGGTCCCCGGTGGTTAAGAATACGCACTTCCACTGCAGGGGGCACGGGTTCAGTACCTGGTCAGGGAACTAAGATACCACAAGCCGAGAGAAACCAAACCAAAACAAACCAAACCAAACCAAAGCAAAGCAAAGCAAAGCAAAACAAACCAAAACAAAGGGAAGAAACACTCCTCAATTCATTCTGGAAGAAGGGGAAATTACAGACCTATCTCATGCACGAACATAGCTGAGAAACCCTAAACAAAATATCGGTAAACTGAACCCAGCAATGTGCAGAAAAGATAATACACCTATAACAAATTCACTGTATTCCTGGAATACAAGTCTAATCTAGCATTATACGTTTGATAAATGCAATTCATTGCATTAATAGGTTAAAGAAGAAAAACCCTATATTCTCAATAGTTGTTGAGAAAGCAGTTGTGGAAAAAACCTTGGCAAACCAGGAAATAGAGTGAAATTTCTTTAGCCAGATAAAGAGTATCTACAAAAAACCTACAATCAAAATAATTCTTAGTAATAAAACATTAGAAACTTTCTCCTTAAAAACCAGGAACAAGAAAAAGATGCTCACTATTATCACTTCTACTCTACACTGTACTAGAGTTTTAGCCAGTGCATTAAGGAAGGGAAAGAGGGAAGAAGGAGGGAGGAAGCGAAGGTAGGAAGGAAGGAGGGAAGAAAGGCAGGCAAACATTAGGGTCAGAAATGAAGAAACAAAATTGATTTTATTCACAGATGATAAATACCTACAGAGAAAACCCAAGATTATTCAGACAAATGAATACATTTAGTAAGATGACTGGATATAAAGCCAATATACAAAAAATCCATTATATTTAGATTCACCAGCCACAAAGATAACTTAATTTCCAAAATACCATTAACAATAGCAAAATAAAGACCCTAGTAATGAGACAGGCTGGGACCTGGGGCCTTTTAGTGTCATGCTTGCACCTGGACACACGTCTCCTCCAGCAGCAGAATACAAAGAAATTATAAGAGACTAAAAATAACTGCAGGGCTTCCCTGGTGGCGCAGTGGTTGAGAATCTGCCTGCTAATGTAGGGGACACGGGTTCGAGCCCTGGTCTGGGAGGATCCCACATGCCGCGTAGCAACTAAGCCCGTGAGCCACAACTACTGAGCCTGCGCGTCTGGAGCCCGTGCTCTGCAACAAGAGAGGCCGCGATAGTGAGAGGCCCGCGCACCGCGATGAAGAGTGGCCCCCGCTTGCCGCAACTAGAGAAAGCCCTCGCACAGAAACGAAGACCCAACACAGCAAAAATTAATTAATTAATTAATAAAAATAACTGCAGGCATGCACAGTTGGGGCACATTATGAAAGAGATACACAAAAGCCAAAACCCAACTGCCACTTCTGAGGCGCAGGGAGCAAAAGCAAGGTACTACCACATGATCCCTGCACACAGCACCACCAAGGGGGTGGGCAGACCACCTAAGCCGCCCCTCCCGCCCAACCCACAGGTCCGCCCTCAACCCTTGTTGCATTTAAAGGACCAGCTCCCCACCCCCGCCTCCGCCTCAGGGAACAAGCGAGGGCGCCTGTTACTTGTTCTCTCTCCCACTCACTCCTGCTCCACCAGTCCCAATAAAGCCTTGCCTGAATTCCTCATCCGGCCTCTTAACAATTGCTTTTTTTTTTTTTGCGGCACGCGGGCCTCTCACTGCTGTGGCCTCTCCGGTCGCAGAGCACAGGCTCCGGACGCGCAGGCTCAGCAGCCATGGCTCACGGGCCCAGCCGCTCCGCGGCATGTGGGATCCTCCCAGACCGGGGCACGAACCCGCGTCCCCTGAATCGGCAGGCGGACTCTCAACCACTGCGCCACCAGGGAAGCCCTATCAATTGCTTTTGATTAAAGAGTCCAAGAACCCAGGTCTTGGACTTGGTAATAAATTTAGTAAAAGTATACAAGACATTAAAGAACACTTAAACGCAGATATATCCATGTCCCTGGACAGGAAGATATTATCTTTAAAACGCGGCTCAAGATGCAGATTGCATTTGGCTTTGACACTTTGCAGCAGGCAAGTTACTTAAGCCCTCCAGTATCTCCGTAATAATAGCACTTACGTCATAAGGTTAAGAGGATTACATGTAGTAATGCATATGAGAGGTTTAGAACAGTACCTGTCACGTAGGAAAACTTCCAGAACACATGGTGAACTTGGGGTCGAAGCCAGGCGTATTCCCTAACCAATGTGTACTGGCCTCTCAGTTCTTATGTTAGAAATACACTTCTATCTTAAGTCTCTCTTGTTTGGGGTTTTCCGTCCCTTACCCCTGAGCTTTATCCTAACTAATATACTGGCCAACTCAAGCGCCATGACCAAGCCCTGCTCTCTCCTCCATCTTCCACCAGAGCTGTTCTCCCAGCTTCTCAACAGCTGAGGGAGCCCACGTGACCCAGTTTGACCAATAGGCTGTAAGAGGAGTCCCCCGAGGGCTTCTGGGAAATTCCCCCTCCCCCCAAAGGGGAGAGCACCAGGGCAATAGGGCTTCTGGTGCTGCTGTCACTCACTTCCTGTCCCCTTATAAGCAAACTCTGAAGCAATGATTTGAGCATCAGGGGTTTATTTGGAAGGTGTTCCCAGGAAACATTGGTAGGGAAGTGGGGAAGAGAGACCAGGAAGGTCATGAAGCCAATAAAAGATGAGTTATCAAGGCAAGTCACCCAGTGTGGCTGAGACATATTCCCCCTGGGGGGAGCAATGTAGAACATAACTTTAATGTGATCCCCCTTCTAGGGGCGAAGGAGAAGGATTTACTCACCAACTCTCATCAACTCCTGCTTGAGTGCTGCTCAAGGAGGTTTTGGTGGCCAGAGAGAGACCTCAGCAGGGTGAGGGATGCTGGCAGTTGGAAGCTGGGCCAGCACCCCTGAAAATGGAACAGGCCATAGGAATATGGGGTGATCGCATCTGCTACACACACCTTGCTTGCCCTGTTGAAATGGTTGTGAGAGCTACTGCAGCCATCTTGCAGCCATGATGGGAAGGTAGATAGAACTCAAGAGATGCGAACCCAGAATTCTGGTATGGAAGAGTGTCTGAACCCAAAGAGCAAAGTCCTACCTCAGGACTATCTGTTGTATAAAGAAAAAAGAAACTCCTCTTTATTAAACCACTGTTTGTTGGATTAAATGCATTCTTAATAGTCATATTGATTTTTCTTGATGTGTCACTCAGGGACACTTAGGCTAATCTCAGTGGGGTTAGGATTTTGGAAACCAGCCAGGAGACTTAATGATATTTCTGGTTTTTGCTTGAATGGAGAGAAAAAAAAAAAAAGGAAAGCACTGTGGATGAGCAAGAGGTGGGGAGAGGAGAAGGAAGAATATGAGATAATATCTTTAAAATATTATCCTGCCACAGTGGTTCATGATGGCTAGAGCTTAGCATGTGGAGGCCAGACCTGCATCTAGGTTAACACCCCAGGCCCAGCTCTCACCTCAGTGTGTAGTCCTCTTGTCCCTTGCAGTTCTTTGTCCCACTCTCAGGTAGAGACCTGAGAACTGACTAGAACATCAAGAATTCAAAAGAATTCTGAAAAAGTCTGAGAACAACCTAAGTATGTAATTTGTTTCCCTGACCATACATGTTGGATTTAAACTGATGTGGAGAAAAATCTGACCGGATATTGGAGTGTGGAAAGAGACTACTTAGAGTCACAAGGAAAGAGTGATACTTTCTGGGGAGAAATTACACAGCCTACTCTTCTTCCTCAGGCTATCTTGGCCTCTTGTGTTTCTCTGTCAGGATTAACTTTATGGTTGCCTGCATTCGGTGGCTGAACTTCCTCTTTTAAAAGCTGCTCCTTCAGTGACTGGTAGAAATTAACCTCAGCCTTAACAGGATCCTATTCCCTTGCTTCTTGTGGTTCTGTCCCACAGTACTGTGTCCATATGGCTACCGTGTCCAGCTGAGGCTGGCAGATTTATACCTGCCTTCTACCCTTCTAGATACTATCTTCAGTGTATTGTTCTGTCCTGAACTTTTTTTTTTCATGTTTTTTTTCCCCAAACTTATCACCTTTCCAGAATCTTAAGGGAAGGGGAATGACAACATGTCAGAACCTTAGCTAGATTTATTCATATGTTACTCTCCCTGCCACCTTGACAAGGTGTCGTTCTACCCGTTGTGAGTAGATCATTGATGGAGATCATTTTTCAAGGTGTCCCAGAGGGATTGAAAGAAGGGGGTGCCTTTGAGATGTCATGTGATGGAAAGATTCCCTGGATGGAAGGTATGTGAGTCCTCCAAGAAGGACAACCAAAAGTTTGCTCTGCCTGGTAGAAAAAACTGGAGGCCCTCCTGCAAGGGTGCCCCAGCCTAAAATCTTTACATGAGTTTGTATTTGGGTCCTAGACCCTCTTCCAGACTTCAGGCTGGGTAGTTTGTCTTAACTACACACAATGCCTCTTTCTGAACCCTGCCTGGAAGGACTGGGTAGCTGCATTTCATTTTCTGGCAGGTCCAGGGCCCTGGGAGGCCTATGGGCTTGGTGGTACCTTTAGAAGTCTGACCTCTGACAAATGACCTCTGGGTTTTACCCCAGATCCTTTCCTCCTGCCAGGCATGAAAGAGGCAGAGCCTGGGCTCTAAACCTGTGGGTGACTTGATGGTAACTAGCATAGGTTGTTATCTGATGACCCAAGGGCTCCTTGGTCCCTTGGCACTGTGTAAGACCCCAAGACATTTGCCCAACCACAGCAGAGGTAGCACCAAGAATAACTAAGATTGAATTTCTAACAGGTCAAGTGAAATGGGGAACCAGAGCCAGGTGGTTGATATAAAGAAAGTCAAGGTGTTTCTTGCACACCTGAATTTATAGAGTGACATTAATATGGGTTACTTATAAACAAAGAAATTAAAGCTCAGAGAGTTTAAATAACACATCCCAGACTACACAGCTATAAGCAGCAGAGTTAAAAATGGAATGTACTTTTCCTTCCACAATCCAGGCTTTTCCCATTCTAACTTGCTACCTCTCAGGCATTATGAGAATGGCACTCTTTTCTGAAATTACTGCCAACCAAACCACTTGTAGTTAATCGAGACTGTCAATTTTGCTTTCTGAATGTTTCTCAAAACTTTGCATGTTCTCCACATTCATTGCCAACACCCTAGGCCACCATCTCCTGCCTACACATTTGTAATAGCTTCCTAACTAGTCTCCTTGTATTCACTCTTCTCCATCCCACTCCCTTCCGCATTTCCACACAATCTGGAGTGATCTTCCTCCAAAAGAAAGCTGATCATATTCCTGTCCTATGTAAAATGCTTCACCGGCTTCATGATGCTTTCGAATTTAGCCCCAAATCTCTAACCTGGTGATTATCTATCCTATAACCACCTTAGCAGCTTCATCTCCTGCTGTCATCCCCCAGCTCTGTGCTTCAGCCACAGGACCTTTGCACATGCTGTTCCAAATGACTCAAACACTCTCCTGTGTTCTTTCCCTATCTTTCCAGATCTTGTGTCAAATCCCATTTTCTCAGTGAAACTTCACTTGATTCCCCCAGGTCAGGTCTTTTGGTTTTTACCTTCATAACATTCGATACTTTTTCTTCACAGCACTTAATACAAATGATACTTAATTATTAACTTTTTGGTTATTAGATTAACATCTGTCTCTCTTATTAGACTGTTAGCTCCTTGAGGAGAGGGACAATATCTAGTGAGCCAGCTAGCTTGTGGACTGACACCTAGTGGGTGCTCAGTAAATACATATTGAATGAATGAATAAACTTTAAGAAGATAAATATAAACCAAAGCAGGGACAAAGGAAAGCGTGGGAATCATCTATGGTTCTGAGTTTACTTTGATGGTCTTTCTTACACAGAGGGAATTGTGGAGAACAGAGATTTCAATATTTTTAAAAAAATAAGTAGGTATGGAGGTGATATTTTCTAACTAGGGCATTGATATACAGCTGAAGTATATTAATTTCTGTACAGGAAAAATACTCCAGAACAGCGTGTGACTGGCTTCATCTGGTCCACACTAATTTCCAGGAAAAGTGAATCACAGTGAAACCGAAGAAAGAGAAATATTCCAAATAAGGCACTGGAAAAGGACAGACTGTGATTAGCTTTGTCTCAATGCTGCCTCACTCAAGTCAATGCTACTTGTATTGATTACAAAAGGAACTGAACATTTCTATTGTTAATTTCATTTTCTCTCAACTGGAAATTGAAATAGGCTTTCTAGATAGTAACACTTAGAAAAATTCCAGAACCAAGCTATAATCTTTTTAGGGCTTGACCAAGGTGTAACCTGAGTTAGAAGAGACCTTCTCTTTCAATAACTCATATCTTTGGCTTGATGAAAAGATATGGGCTGTTTGTTTTCTTCTCAGAAAATTTGTGGGTTTTTTTTCAAGGTTCCCCTTGCTTTATGAAATAGATATTACAGGAAAAATTCACAAATGCTTTCTCTATTCTCCACACAATTCTGTTATTTAGTAGGAAATGTATTTCTAAGGAAAGAAAGGTTACCTTTATGTGTTAAAAATGCACCTAGAATTTGTTTTCATCAGATGTGGTAAGACCACAGACATGGACATGATTGTCATGAAGGAAGATGTTTATCCTCCCTAAACGCTAGATACAGGAGGCATACCACGCCGTCCACACAGGGCCACATGGGGAAGGACCAGTGACAGTCAGGAGGCACAAGAGTGGGAGAGGGCAGAGCATGGCCCAGAGCCTTATCGAGATGCTTTTGGAAAGGAATGGCCAGGCAGAGTAGGTACACTGAAGAGATTTAGGACTGGATGGTTTGAATAATTTCAGCAGGTTCTGGGCTATTTGGGTGGTCCCTACTTGCCAGCACCTGGCCCTGGGGCATTTTAGGGCAGGGAGAATACTGGCTTGATGTGTGACAGTTTGATAAGGAGAGGGCTGGGGTGAGACCGCTGCATTGTCTGGATTGGTTTGTTTGTTTGTATATCAAAAGCGTACTTGCAGGGGAGTCGTTTGTTTTTTCTAGGAATTGGCTGGCCCTGGGGATGGGGTGGGGAACAGTCTCTCCAGGATCAAGACCCCAAATACCAGAGCATCAAATATAGAGAAAACAAATCAATACACCTTAGGATAAGCTGACTGAGGCTTTCTCAGCGGGTTTGTTTGGTTTTTTTTTTCAGAGCATTCCTTTTAGCTCGCTTCCTTTTTCCTTTCCTTTCCTTCCTTCATCTCCCCGTTCCATCCTAGTGACTATTTATTGAGGCCCTACTATCTGTGTGTCAGGCACTGTGTCTGGAGCTACAGATGTCTGCAGGCACAGTTCTTGCCCTCAGGAAGCTCATAGTCTTGTGGGGAGGGTGGACATCAGCCTTGTGGTAGGGTTGGAACTTCAAGAATCTTTTCAGACTTGCTTTCAAAAAGTTTTTCTCCCTCTTTGCTGGTGTTGTCATATCTACCTCTAACATTTCCTGTCCACTTCTGCTTTCTGGGCTACCTGATAGTGAAGAATTGCAGTAAATAAAAGGAAAAGAGGTCTGGCTGAGTTTCAAGGGTCTCCTCCTACCTGTGAGATGTTGGGCCTTAGGAATGGGGCTTGTACCTTCTTTGCAATAATTGTGGAGTTTTGTTGCAAGCAATTGTTCTGGCCAGAATTCTCTAGTGAGTGGAGGTATTATTTTCTATTTCATCTCATCTGGAAAATGTGTAACACTATTCCCCAAGGATGTCAAACAAATGAGTTATGGCAGAGACAGAGTAACGCACAGCAGGGAATACCTGTATTTCCCCCATTTGACATTTATGTACTTTGACCACTCCCGTGGCAGGGGCATTGAAGGATAAAGTAAGATGGTACATAAGAATGCCTGGCACATGGGACACCAATTCATGGCAGCTGTTTTCAGAGCCAGTGCATTTTCTTGGCAACACCTGATCTCACTGTGGGCCAGAGCTGTGGCTGCTTCAAGAGCCCTGATTTTGTTTGTTTGTCGGTAGGAAATTCCCTTCATCTATGTGTATCTCAAATTTTGATTTCACTCTTGCATGATCACTTAGCTGGATAAAAAGTTCTAGTTGTCAGTTGTTTTTGCTAAGCATTTCTGATATCTTGCTACCGCTGAGAATTCTATGGCCAGTGTAAATAATTTTTTTTTTTTTTTTGCGGTACGCGGGCTTCTCACTGTTGTGGCCTCTCGCGTTGTGGAGCACAGGCTCCGGAAGCGCAGGCTCAGCGGCCATGGCTCACGGGCCCAGCCGCTCCACGGCATGTGGGGTCCTCCCGGACCGGGGCACAAACTCGTGTCCCCTGCATCGGCAGGTGGACTCTCTACCACTGTGCCACCAGGGAAGCCCTAAATAATTTTTATAATCTGCTTTTTCTCTCTGGTAGCTTCATGGATACCCGTTTATCCCTGATGTTCTAGAATAGCACTTTTACTGCTCTAAGTGTAGTTTTATTCTTATTTTTCCTTCTTGGATTTTAGAGTGAATTTTCTATCTGAAGAATCATGCCTTTTAACAATTCTGGATAATTCTCAACTGTCATCACCTTAAACATCACTTCACTACCATTTAATCCAATGTCTTCTTTTTGAGCACTACTTGTATTTATTTTGGATTCTCTCAATGTTATTATCCACATCTCTTAACTGTCTCTGTGATACATTCTGGGCAAATGCTGCAGTTACGTTTTCCAGTTTAATAATTCTTTCTTCACCTGTGTCCAGCCTAGAGTTTATCTCATGCATTGACTTCTAAATTTCATTGACTACAGTTTTCCTCAGCGTTTCAGCTGGCAATTTTTTATATCCAAGTATTCTTGTTTTTCTTCTGCCTATTATGGATTTATAATTTCTTTTTTCTTTAATGGAATTGCTCATTTTTTTTGTCTCTTTTAACATCCTTAGAACATTCAGTGTTTTTTTCCCATGCAGCTTCATCAAATTCCATGGCACAAAAATAACATAAAAGGACCATGAGACTTTGGACAATGGGTATCTCAGTGAGAACCAGTGGAGACTAGAGATCTGAAACTTCCTCATATATTTAGCTCTGAGTAAAATCTCTGGCTCCTTTTTTAGCAGGGCACGGAAGCAGGAATTGGATTGTGGGGAAGGCATTAAGAGGTCTTTAGTAACGCCTAAGATTGACTTTCCCACTAATCCAGTGCAGTAGGGTTTAGAGTCTGATTTATTTTCATAAACAAAATAGAGAAATGGGTCATACGCTGAAAAAATGAGATTATGGTTACCACTTTGTACTTACTATATGTGCCTTCTCTAAGAAAACAAAAATGAAAGGGTAATTTACACACCTTTTATAACCTGCCATTTTCCACTGCTTCTTTCCACCCTTACATATTTTCTCTTGCTTTTGTTAACTTTTTAAAATTGAAATAGAGTTGACTTACAATGTTGTGTTAGTTTCTGGTGTATAGCAAAGCAACTCAGATATATATATTTTTTCAGATTCTTTTCCATTATAGGTTATTACAAGATATTGAATATAGTTCTTTGTGTTATACAGTAGGTCCTTGATGTTTATCTATTTTATATATAGTAGTTTGTATCTGCTAATGCCAAACTCCTAATTTACCCCTCCCCCGACTTTCCTCTTTGGCAACCATAAATTTGTTTCCTATGTCTGTGAATCTGTTTCTGTTTTGTAAAAAAGCTTATTTGTACCATTTGTTTAGATTTCACATATACTGATATCATATGGTATTTGTCTTTCTCTGTCTGACTTACTTCACTTAGTATGGTAATCTCTAGGTCCATATGTGCATTTTATTCTTTTATTTTGTTCATTGTTCAGATCATTGTTCAGTTGCTCCTTTCTTTCTCCCATTTTCTCTTAATCCACTGTGTTTGTTTCGTTAATGAACTACTTGTGGGCACCCTAATTTTGTCCTGTGGAGGGAAGCTGGAGAGTGTGCTCCTTCAGGCCTGTCTGTTGCCATGGAGACAGAGCCCAGCTGCTGCTGGGAGGCTTGTAGAGTAGAGCCAGTGCCAGCCAGGGTAGGAAGGGAAACCATAGCTGGCAGGAAACCATTCTGAAGTTGTCAGGTTGTCTGAGTCCCTGAAATGCTCCTCAAAGCTGCCTTGCCTTGAGGAAAGAGCTAAATGTCTTCTCCTGCGCAGTGACATAGCAATAGGCGGACTTGATTGGGGCGGTGTGTCTCACGCACTGGAGAGCAATGTGGGAGAACATCTGGGCAAGGTCAGGGCTGAAGTTCACACGAGAGGAAAGAGACAAAGTTTTTCTCCCAATTTGCCTCCATCACAGCAACCAAGAGGAAATTCCTTGAAGTAGATTTATGGGCAGTGGACAGTAATATGGGATTGTTGGAGCAGGAGAGGAAGCATATGACGACATGCATAACATTCATATTCTAAGGTAAGTCAAGGAAAATTTAAACATAAAAATCTTCGTCTGCCCCTTGGCCTCCTCTCCCTGCTCTACTGTGCATTGTGTACCTGCATTATGCATCTACCAGACCTACCCACCAGCAGAAATGCCTGCTCAACCATAAAGAACAACATTCTCCTAGCACCAACAAGACAACTCCTTAAAGATAACATTCCTTCTTGATTTCGTAAGGAGTCACAGTGACCCACCACTGTGTACCTGCAGATCCAGATGGTGAAAACTATGTCATTTAATATACAGCCCTCTGTCTCAAAAACCTATATAACAGTGCTTTGACCTCTAACGGGCAGAACAGTTCTCTGAGCTTTCTGAGAGGCTGTTCCTGGGTTATAATCCTCAATTTGGCATGAATAAAATTTTCCATTTCTTTCTTACATTGACTGATTAATTTTTCATCAACAATAGTCGAGTGATTATTTTTATTCACATTAATCTATATGCCCTCATACTATTGGAAAAAGATTATGATGTAAAATGAGAAATCAAAACCCAAATTATTTGTTTAAAATTTTTGCTCCCATCCCATTATTAGTTGTTTGACGATAAAACCATCTTTTGTACAGTATGCGTATGTACCATGACAGTGTTTCTCAAGAAGGCGGGACAATTTATGTAAATTTAAAGATAGAGTTTTAGATAGTATAGTATCAGTTAATTATAACTTCTGAACACCAAGTTCAGGCAGCTTCCATTTTTATTGTCTGTGGATTTTGCAGTCTTCCCAGGAGATGGACGAAGAACTCAGTGTCTTTTTATTGACTCCTGAGTTAGAGGCAGGGCACAAAGCTGGCTTTCCTTAATAGGTCTAACTAAGGGCACTTTACCTGAAGATGGAAGAGATTCAAGAAGAGGATCATGTTATAATAACAGCATTATAATGCTGTCAGAATCTTGGCTCCCTGTACACAGATGCAGAAATGAGATATGGAGACAGAGTTTTGGAGGAGAAAGAAAGGGTGGCTTCATTCTTTGCCAGGCAAAGAGGGGAACCCAGTAGGCTGGCATGTCAAGAACTGTGCTCTCCTCCCTGGGGAATAGGGAGAGGTTTTACAGTCAGGGCTTGTGGTCAGGGGTATGGGATAAGGATCAAGGCAGTAACAGTCCTGCATTCTTCTTTCTTCTGCAGAGTTTCAAAAGGGTGAGGTTGCTAACAAGATTAGGGGATGTGCAGGGTCTCAGGTGGTCTCCTAATCTTTTTTTAAAATTAATTAATTAATTATTTTTGGCTGCATTGGGTCTTTGTTGCTGTGTGCGGGCTTTCTCTAGTTGCAGCGAGCGGTGGCTACTCTTCCATGCAGTGTGTGGACTTCTCATTGTGGTGGCTTCTCTTGTTGTGGAGCACGGGCTCTAGGGGCGCGGGCTTCAGTAGTTGTGGCACACAGGCTTAGTTGCTCCACGGTATGTGGGATCTTCCCGAACCAGGGGACTAGGGCTCGAACCCACGTCTCCTGCATTGACAGGTGGATTCTTAAGCACTGTGCCACCAGGGAAGCCCCCAGTCTCCTAATCTTGATGAGGTTCTCTGGTCCCTTTAATCTTGTCTCAGGTGGTTTCCTGGCTGCTCCTCCCTTGATTTGCAACTGTTGAATCTGCCCTTTGGACCTCAGGGAAGATCAAGGAGGCTGGAGTCTTGCCTACAAGAAATGGGGGACAAAAAGGCCTCCATGCCTGGGAGCCCCATAGGGCCCCGCTTGGTTTCAATAATAATAAATAAAATTTATCGAGCACTTACAATGTATCTAGCACAGTTCAGGAGCTTTACCGGATTATTTCACTCAACCCTCACAACAGCCCTATGAGGGTGGTTCTATTATCATCATTATTATCATCTCCCCTTTATTATAATCTATTATTATTATTATTATCTCCCCTTTTCAGATGATAAAATGAGGCCCATAGAGTTATTTCCCCAGGATCACATAGTGAGAGGTAGTAAAGCTGGGGTTTGAATCAGTTAACCTGACCCTAGGAGCTACTGCAGAGGCAGGATTGGGGCAGGTAAGGGAATTTCTTCTTAAAAGCAATTTTATGGTGGTTTTATTAGCATGCTAGGATTTCTTAAGCACAAGAGAGTCCCAGTTTTTTACCTGCCCACTGATGGTATAACAAAAAGTCACAATCTAAAAAAATTGGTGGTCACTTAGCTCAGTCTCCTGGATTCAGGTTGCACAGTACAATTCTTAAACTAGAAACACCATCTAGCAGCTACCCTGATGGAGTGGATTAAAATCCATTGCGTCATTCTATTCTGAATTCTTTTCATATTCTTCCTTTCTTTTAGGGCCATAATTCTAACAGATACTTAAACGACCTCCTATAGGCTCTCTAAAGGTTTTTTTTGCTGCTCTGCCCACATTTGTAAGGGTGTGCTCTTGATGATAGTAATCCAGAAAGATTTTAATTTTGCAGAAGCTCTTAGGATCTTAGACACATATTGCATTTTGTTTTCCAGTCAATGCTTTTCTTTGTGGAGCATAGGGAAAAGAATTTGAAAAATACACTTTAATTCGATTTTCAGAAGTGATCATGTTTACAGTCACTTGTGTGTTATAACTGGGGTGCAATTTTAGGAAATTAAACACAGGTGATTCAAGATTCAGCGATGCAATGTCAGGATCCAAGATATTAAGACACAACGTTGTAGATTTAGAAGTTTTGTTGTTAAGCCAGTTGGGGTATGGAGGATAGACGTGTACATTTTCAGGTGGGCCTGTAATGGCCCTGAATGGTCATCAGAGCTGGCTGTGTCTAATGGGAAAATTCATGCTTAAATAATGAAATGTTAGGCTCCTGTTAAAAAAAAGAGACAGTAGGCCCCAAATGGAGTCACTTATGCTAAGCACTTATGCGGAGACATCACCGAATCGGAACTTAGTACCTAACTTAATAGTAGTTTCAGCCTCTCCCAGTAAGGGAATGCAGTCAATCTGCAATTCCCTGGTCAGCACTGGCAAGGTGAATCTCCTTGATAGACCCCTGTCTTTTCCTAGAGAAACGACATGACCTTGCCATGACCAATCTGCTTTTTGCTGTGATAACTTCCTTGTCTTGCCTCCTTATGTCTGTAAAAGTCTTTCATTTTGTACAGCTCCTTAGAGCTCCCTCCTATCTGCTGGATTGGATGCTGCCCTATCACGAATCACTGAATAAAGCCAATAAAATCTTTAAAATGTACTCAGTGGAATTTTTTTTTTTAAACACTACATTATTCTGCCATGTAGTCACCCATTAGCGGTTTAAGTGATTATTGCGGTTTTCCATGCAAACAGGTGGGTCAGATGCAGCCCAAGGTGCCACCTGGAAAATGGTTTACTGATTCAGGTTCCTTGCCAGACCTCTTTTCTTTCCCCCCAAAGTTTCCTTGTGAAAAATTTCAAACATACTGAAAAGTTGAAAGAATTTTTCAGTAAACATCCATACGCCCACCACCTACATTCTATCATTGACAGTCTACCGTTATCTACCATCCCTCTTCCTCATTCATCAATCCTCCCCTTATCTAAGGGGGCGGGGCGGGGTTAGCAAGCTGAAGGTGGCTTTCCAGTGGCGATTCCAAGGGCGCGACTCGCACCCCTTCAGCCTCAGCTTGAGGCCAAACACTGGTGCCTCCTCCGCAGCCCCGTTTCGCGGACGCGGGAAGGGGAAGCGGGCTCCGAGCGCGCTGCGCCCCCCGGCGGCCGCTCGGCTCTCCCTAGCCCCTGGGGCCGAGGGGCCGCCTCCAGGTCCGCGGCAGGGGGCGGGGCGGGCCGGCGCCCGGCAGCACCTGGGCTGGGCGGTGCGGTGGCCAGGGAAGCGGGAGGCGGGCGCGGAGCGCGGGCGCGGGCGCGGGGCCGCTACGTGCGCTGGGAGCGCGGGGCTGCGCTCTTGTGCGCTCGCCGCCGCCTCCGACGCGCCTTTGAGTCAGCAAACTCCGCCGCCCGCCCGCCCGCCGGTCCTGCTGTGCCAGGCTCTGCCCGGAGGTGCAGCCCGTAAGTGACAGGAGACCTGCTAAGGAGGCCTCCCCTGCGCCGCCGGGGGGAGGATCGCTGCTGGGAGCGAGCCGGCCGCCCTTTCCTTTCCTTTCCCGAGGCGTGGGGCCCTTCCTGCTGCGACCAGGTGCCACTCCCTGGGGGCTGGGAAGAGGTTTGGGTCTCCTGGGATTGGAGCCGGGCTCTGCCTTCTTTCCTGCCGGGGAGGAGAAATTGGTCTGCCTGTTTGCCAGGGGAGGGCAAGGATCGGATCGATCCGGCTAAAAAGACACCCCGGGGAGAGGGTGGGGCAGAGGTGGAATCCTGGATGCTAGGAAAAGTGCTGAGGCACCTTACACCAGGCCGGGTTGTGGGTGGGTTATTTTTTAATTCACGAAAGGGTAGCTTTGAGTTTAGAAATTGGGAGGGGTACGCAGAGGGTTTTCGTGGGATTGTGGGATTGCGGGAAAAGGCCCGAGAGAAAATCCACATTGACTGATTACTAGGTCTGGTGCCACGGGAAAGCAACAGCCTGTTTTTCAGTTCTGATGCATCATACTTCTTTTTTTTTTAAATTTAATTTAATTAATTTTTATACAGCAGATTCTTGTTCATTATCTATTTTATACATATTACTGTATATACGTCAATCAAAATCTCCCAGTTCATCCCACCCCCCCACCCCGCCGCTTTCCCCCCTTGGTGTCCATACGTTTGTTCTCTGATGCATTATACTTCTGTAAGACGGTCTGCGGGTGATTGAGGGGAATGGTCACAGGGACGTAGAGCCACAGGTCCTGCTTGAAAGGAAGGGCTTCTATTTCTGCAAGGCACGTTTACGTGTAAGAATAATGGAATTAGAAAGCAGGAAGGAGGCTTTCATGTGATCTTCAAACCTTTCATTTGAGGGATGGGAAACTAAGGCCTCAGGGAGGAGAGTCGTTCAGCTGTTCAGCCGGGTGGGAGAAGAAACAGGCCTAGATTCTGGCGGACTTCTGACTCCAGCGTTCTCCCCACCCCTGGGGGCCTGAGGTGGGTGTAGGCTTGGAATACATAAACAACCTCTTCTCCCCTGGGAGTGGGCTGGGTGAGTGAAGCCACTGGGGAGAACTGGCTGCTGCATCCTTGGACCAAACTCAGCTGGGGTGCCTCAGTCTGAGAATGGAGGTGAGTGCGGTGCTTCTCCTGCTTCTACCATCCCTTCCAGTGATGCCTAGTCCTAAGGCCTTTTTTTTTTTTTTTTTTTTAAGGCATGGGAGATTTAAGGTTGCCTAATGGGACTGTTTTGAATAAAGATACAAAATAAAATACATCCAGAAGTAAATATATATAAGATGTGAAGTAAGGTGATTAGCACTGACCTGTATTTCACTGGATCACCCTGTTTCGCCTGTCGGTCTATTTTATTCTCATTTCCAAGGTGACTATTGCACTAGGGAGGAAATTGGTGTTGAGAGTGGGGACTTCTTGCTCAGGTGACACTGCTTCTCACCAGATGTCTCTTGACTGACTGGCATTCTGCTTCTCCCCCCACCATACTGGACTGTGGTAACTTCCTCTTGTTTTACTTAAGGGAAGGCCTCCCGGATCTTGGTATCCAAACATAGAAATAAACACCTTCATTCTTTCCCACATAGAAGTTTGTTGTTTAAAGACTAATGTTGTGTTCTACTGCAGCATTTCTACTTGATTTTTGGAGCATTCTTTTTTCTTTTTTTTTAAACATCTTTATTGGAGTATAATTGCTTTACAATGGTGTGTTAGTTTCTGCTTTATAACAAAGTGAATCAGCTATACGTATACATATATCCCCATATCTCCTCCCTCTTGCGTCTCCCTCCCACCCTCCCTTGGAACATTCTTAATAATAGCTCCTCTCAGCCTTAGGGTCTCTACTTTCATTTTAGAGAGCTCAGTTTGTTAGTTCGGCTCTTATGGGAAATGGCTTCTTTTTCCTCTTTTGGTGTCAGGGCTGTGGTTTAAGAACCACTTGCGAGGGGTTTAGAATTGACTGAGACCAGGGTCCAGCCTTTGCAGTCTTCCATTTCTAAGAGTGGCAAAGGAGGGCTTTTGGCCAAAGTCATGGTTGACCTCCACGGAGAATACCCCGCATTTTGAACTGTTATCACCAACATCTTTTTTTTTTTCTCTTAGAATCTAGTAGGTATGAATCAGCTTTTATGTTCTCTAAGCCCTGTTCAAACTAAGAGGTTATATGTGGTAGTGGTTACAGCTTCTGGTTTCAGACTCATTAGTGTTGAAATCTGGGATAATCATTTGCTAACTGAGGTACTGTCAGCAGGGCACTTAACTCTCAAAGTCTGATTTATCCTTTATTCAGAGATAAAAAAAAAAAAGAACTGATAATCCTTGCCTCCCAGAATTGTTCATAACATTAGGTGACATTTAATGAGCACTGATTATGTGCTAGGCATTGTGAAAAGAGTTTTTATGTGGCAGGCTCATTAATCCTTACAACAAACTTCTTTTTTTTTTTTGTGAATGTTTGAAATTTATTTATTTTTTTATACAGCAGGTTCTTATTAGTTATCTATTTTATACATATTAGTGTATACATGTCAATCCCAATCTCCCAATTCATCCCCCCCACCCCCGCCACTCTCCCCCCTTGGTGTCTATACATTTGAATCCTTACAACAAACTTCTGAAGCAGATTCTGTTTACATCTGGGAGAAAATGAGTTATCAAGATATCTATGGCTTTCCTAAACTCTTCAGCTCACAATCTTAACCACCCAGCAAATGTGTCCCAGATTTCTATAATATGGAATAGTTATTTAGGGCTTAGTGTGTGCCAGGCCTGGTTTAAAATACCATATGTATATTAACAATCCTTCAGATAGGTATTGTTTTAATCCTCGCCTCCTTTTTTCTTTTCTTTCTTTCCTTTTTTCTTTTTTTTTTTTTTTAATAACAGAAGAAGGAACAGGCACAGAGCCTAAGTCAATAAGTAAATGATGGAGCCATGATTTGAATGAGGCAGCCTGGCTCTGGAATGGGTACTCTCCCTCAGCCACTCCTCTGTGAATGTAGGTAAAGGGCTTAGCCAGACCTCAATCAAGGGCAGCTCTTAATTGGCATTTTCATTTATTTTTCCCTAAGTAACCACTTCCTCCTCCCAGTCTCTGCGGAGGAGATGCTTTTAGTTCTGGAAATGATTCAACTTCACTTAAGGTTTTGTGATTCTGCATACATTTCTGTTGTATTCTCTGTTATTTTTAAAAAGCTTAGGTCTCAGTGATCTTGACCCTGGGAATACAGAGATAGGCTTTAGGGAGTCTATGAACTCCCTGGAAATGTATGATTTCATACTCTTGTGCAAGAGTATATTATTCTGGGGGTGAGAATGCACAACTTACTTTAGATTCTTAAAGGGTCACCCATGGTAGAAAGAAAGCTTAGTAATGACTATTCTAGTCCAATAATCTCGTTTTACAAATGAGGCAGCCGAGGCCCAGTGGAGAGGCAGCATAGTTTAATCTGAACAATGCAGCTAATTAGAAGTAGGAAGGGGACTAAAACTCAGGTCTCCTGACTTCCAGTCTCATATTCTTTCCATCACACCCCAATACCTCCTTTTGGAATGAGTGGTGCCAGGTGAATAAATTACGAAATGCCAAAAGACGCCCAACTCTCCCACTAGGCTTCCCCACTGTGGGAGAGACCAGCAAAGCTTCCTGGAAGCGCTATCAAAATATATCATCCTTGGCATGCCATCTTGTTAGCTGAACCACTCTACAGGGATTTAGGATGGGAATCTACAATGCTGAAAAATACAAGCCAAGAGGATAAAATTTGGGGAAAAGACTTGGAAAGAGTCAGAACATGCATTGGTTGAGGCACAAGGAGGCCGTTTAGGCCTCTTGGTAGAATTGTAGTGTTGGAAAGTTTTTGCTGAGAGATTTGTAAATTCAAGCAAAATTCCAGTAAGTCTGAGATTAAGGGTAGGGTGTGAATCACTGGGAAGCCAGGCCACCTCTTAGCCAAAGCTTGATGCCCCAGTGACTAAATAGGACTAATATTTAGTCTTATTACAAAGGTTTAGTCCTAAACCTCATTAATATCAGGTAAGTGTGGATTAAAAGCAGCCATGGTGGGACTTCCCTGGTGGCGCAGAAGTTAAGACTCTGCGCTTCCAGTGCAGGGGCCTGGGTTCGATCCCTGGTTAGGGAACTAGATCCTGCATGCCACAACTAAAGATCCCACACGCCACAACTAAAGATCCCGCACGTGGCAATGAAGATCCCGTGTGCTGCAACTAAGATCTGGCTCAGCCAAATAAATTTTAAAAATTTAAAAAAAAAAGAAAGAAAAAAGCAACCATGGTGAGGGCATGGGAAAATAGATTGTCACCATATACTTCTCTGGGGAGTGTAAATTGGTACAACTTTTTGGAAAGGCACTTTGGCAGTATTTATAACACTTAAAACTTTGCATACTTTCTGATGTATCAGTTCCCCTTCTAGGACTTTATCCCTCAGAAATATTTGCCTCCTTGAACAAAGGAGGACATTGCTATAAATGAGCTGATATGGAGAATGTCTATTATATATTAAGTAATGAAAGCAAAGTACAGAGCCGTAGGTATATTATGATCTCATTTTTGGGGGGAAAAAATAGTCTATAAGGATATACCCCTAATCTTTAGACAGTGATTATGTTTGGGCAGTGGAATTGAAAGGGGTTGGTAGTATGGAGGATTTCATCAGTAGATTCCTATTTTTAAAAATCTTGTAAATAATGGGGCTTCCCTGGTGGCGCAGTGGTTGAGAGTCCGCCTGCCGATGCAGGGGACACGGTTCGTGCCCCGGTCCAGGAAGATCCCACATGCCGCAGAGCGGCTGGGCCTGTGAGCCATAGCCGCTGAGCCTGCGCGTCCGGAGCCTGTGCTCTGCAACGGGAGAGGCCACAACGGTGAGAGGCCCGTGTACCGCCAAAAAAAAAAAAAAAATCTTCTAATTTTGAAATGATTTTAACCTTACAGAACAATGACCAAAAGTAATAAATCTTTTTTTTTTTTTTTGGCCTTTTTATGCTTCCCTGATTCCACTGAGGCTCCTGCAGCATTTGGCCAAAGTTCCCTGGGCATCAGAGAAAACATGGAAGGACGCACGCAACTCAAGCCTCGGGGGCCCAGAACCTTAAAGGGCTGTCATCAGTGTAGGGCACCTGTCCCCGCTGAACCAAGCAAGCTGGGGTGGATGTCCCTTCAGTCTTTTCAATGCATTCCTCTGGTGCTTAGATGTTAAATAGTAAAATTAGACTATCTTTAGTTTTGGAGAAGAAAGACACATTCTCTTCTAACCTAGGTGTCATCTGAGGGCCTGCCAGTCCTTGTTACTTAGAGAACCAATTAACCTTGGTGAGAACCCAGGAGCCCATGGCCCAGGGAATTCCAAAGGCCTCCCAGGTTTGCTGCTAATTCCCTGGGCTGTGTGTTGGGGGAGGGCTCACGTGTTCTTCCTGGTTTACCTTGGTGACAGCCCTGACATGTTGATGGAGAAATCCACCCCACCACGTGCTTTGCTGGTTCAGAGGACTTTACTAAGCTAGTGGAGCAATCACCTTGCGGGGCTCCTGACCTTCCACTTTCTCCTGGGTCCCTCTCTCGGTCTCTCAGCCCTGCCCCTCCCCCTCCTCCCTTTCCCATGAGCTCCAGGGTCTTTTCTCTTTATTTTGATGACTATGGATGCTCCCCAGTTCCTCTCAGACTTACAAACCCAAATGGTTCCAAGTGCGGAACAGAGCAGGGGGCATTGTACATAGGGAAACTATGCTGCTTAGAAATTATAAACACAATACGCAGGAAGGAGGTTTCTATCACTGATAATTATCCTCCCCTTTCTCACTGACACAGTGGCTCTGTTTGCTGTAGAGTGGCATTTGGGACAGCTGAGGAGAATGCAGGTGTTCCCACAGCCCTGGGTTCTGGTGTCTCAGAGCAGGAGACGTGTGGAGCCTTTCTGTGGGCTATCCCTGGGTGATCAGATCCCGAGAATCGGGACTCCTTCTGCCCAGTTGCACGTGAAAATTCCTACACCAGGAAATCAACTTAACCTTTTACAGGGAGGCACAGACTGGTCGCTGGCTTTTTGTAGCCAGCTCATTTCCCTGACGGTTGGGAAACCTTGAAAAAATGTGACCTCTGTTTTGAGAACTTTGCCGAACTGAGTCTGTGGACAGATATGAGTCAGATGCCTAGGATTGCAGTCAGTGCTTCGGGCAGATAGTTTAAGGAATAATAAGTTTGGCATTTTACTCACTTTTAAAAGGACTTTCTCTATGTCTTATCTCAGCCTTCTTGGGTCAAGGCCAGGCATTGGACACCCCTGGGTAAGTGTGTGCCGCAGGGAATGGCCAAGGTGTGTGCTTCACTGCGTGGGCTGTTTCAGAGCATATAGATTTAAAATATTCTGCTCCTGTAAATATGACTGTCCCACCTGACAAATCAGATACTTGAAGGGGACATTTTTAAAAAGGCACAGTGCTCTGTGATCATCAGGAAGAGACCTCAGCATTTCCCCCTTCAAGGGTCTTGGAAGAATCTAGACAATAATGAGCAGTGACAGTAGCTGACACAGTGAGCTCCAGGTGCGTACCTCCACATTCGCTCATGTGATCTATCTTTACAGTGGATCCATGAAGCAGGCTCTTATCCTCATTTTACAGATGAGGAAGCTAAGGCACAGAGACGTGAAAGAATTTCCCTGGGCAAGAGGCGGAATAAGAATTCGCAGCCAGGCTTTTTGGCATTCACTGTGCCCTTCCTACTCCAGTTAGGGAGACACTCTTGCTCAAAAGTGAAATCTCCCTTCTTGCTGGCCCCTCAGATGACTTGCCAGTTCTTCCTATCTGGACTGATGTCACGTTGTGGCAGAGTTGACTTGACCAGTAGATCACTACCCCTGGTGCTGCTGTCTTCCCATGTAATTGAACTTGCCTCCCCAGTGGCAGTTCTTTGTGACAGAGGTGGCGAGCTTGATGGGAAGACTATTTCCAGTGTGTTGCAGTGATTTCCTTTTTGAAAGAGAATTTATCACTCGGTTTAAAAGGGGAACATTTAATGCTGACTTTTGTCTCCAATTTGCATGCCTGTACCCTTTTCTTATCTCAGCCCCAAACTGTTCTCCAGGTGCCTGAAGACTGTTCCATGTGGATGTCCATCATCATCCTAGCTTGTTCCCAACTGAACTCAGCTTCTTTCTCTCTTACCTCTAAAAACAGACCTCCTTTCCAACTTCCCCATTGCCTACGACCCCAGCCTTCTTCCAGTCACCTGGCTGGTGAGTCATCCTTGACTCCCTTTCTTCCATCATGCTCTGTCTTCAAGTTATTCTTGTTACGTACATCTTTTTCAATAAACTTGATTTTTTTTTTGGCTGCACAGCTTGTGGGATCTTAGTTCCCTGACCAGGGATTGAACTGGGGCCCCCTGCAGTGGAAGCACAGAGTCCTAACCACTGGACCACCAGGGAAGTCCCTAATAGACTTGATTTTTTTTTTGGTTGTTATTTATTTATTTATTTTTAAGTGACCATTTCGTATTTATTTATTTATGGCTGCGTTGGGTCTTCGTTGCTGCGCGCGGGCTTCCTCTAGTTGCTGCGAGAGGGGGCTACTCTTCGTTGCAGTGCACGGGCTTCTCATTGCGGTGGCTTCTCTTGTTACGGAGCGTGGGCTCTAGGCGCACGGGCTTCAGTAGTTGTGGCATGTGGGCTCAGTAGTTGCGGCCCGTGGGCTCTAGAGCACAGGGTTAGTAGTTGTGGCGCACGGGCTTAGCTGTTACGCGGCATGTGGGATCTTCCTGGACCAGGGCTCGAACCCAAGTCCGTTGCATTGGCAGGCGGATTCTTAACCACTGCGCCACCAGGGAAGTCCCTAGACTTGATTTTTGAGAGCAGTTTTAGGTTCACAGCAAAACTGAGGGAAAATACAGAGACATCCTGTGTCCTGCCTACCTCCCCTCTCCCATTATCAACTTCAGCATCAGAGTGTACATATGTCATTACAGTCAATGAACCTGTACTGACACATCATTGTCACCAAAGTCCACACTTTACATTGAGGTTCATTTAACTCATAGTGTTGTACACTCTGGATTTTGACAAGTATATGATGTGTCCACCATTATAGTATCACACGGAATGATTTCACTGTCCTCCAAATCCTCTGGGCTCTGCTTCTTGTTATTTTCAAATGCGCTTGGCCATCCCCCCTCCCACCTTGAGTTCATGATCTCTTCTGCTGGCCGGTGCATTCCAGCAGCCCTGTGATGAAGCTCACGGCCTATCAATCCATCTTCCACCCCATCCCCAGATGAGTCATCACCATCGTGGCAGGCTTCCGTGTACTACACCCCTGCCTTCTAACAGAAGTCAGCATTCCTCCTCTCATCATTCAGGACTTCCCCATCCTAGGATGCCCACTGAAGCTCTTCCAGACTTACCTCCTTGTGATATTCTGCCAACACAGTCCCTTCACTCTTGGTTGACTGGACCCCTAGGTATACTGAAAGTGGTGGTGCTGCTGCTTTTTTTAATTTTTGGACATGCCATGTGGCTTGCGGGATCTTAGTTCCCCAACCGGGGATCGAACCCGTGCCCCCTGCAATGGAAGCTCGGCGTCCTAACCACCGGACCGCCAGGGAAGTCCCATGTGGTGCTGCTTCTTAATCACCCCAGGCTGGTCCTGTTTTCTCTTCTTGTCCTCATGCAAGCATCGAGGCCTCATCAAGTGCTACGTTCTTCGTGAAGCTTCTCTCTCTCCACTGTCCTCCTTCCTGTAATCCTGTTACCAGTGCTATTTTTTTTGGCACATACAGTGAACTTTGCATTAGAAGCAAACTGTTTCATATCTGTGTCTGGACATCTTTAGGTCTTAGAACTCAGGGAGTGTGACTTAACCCTCGCCAGGACCAATCCTAGAACCATCACACAGTGGGCTCTCAGTGATTGCTCATTGAATTGGATTTTTGTTGTCCTCTAGTTATTCTTGGGGGTCCTCCTTTATAGCTAATGACCCTAAAGAGGTCATATGAAGGCACTACACTTCTGTCAACATTACCTCCTTTCTGAGGATGAAAAAGTCATTTCCAGATGTTTGGTTGTTGGCTTTCCCAGTTCATGTATAGACAGAACCCTGCCCCCAACCTGACATCCCTAAAGCATTTGAGACATTAATAACTCAATGTGTTGGTTGATATTCTCCACTCATTGCTATCTTTTAAGCATTTATCTCTAAGCATGTAGCTTGGATGCCATGTTAGATGTACGCAGGTACCGTGTGGTACCTAGCTGGGTTTGGACCCTGGCTCCTTCACTTACTAGCTGCGTGACCTTGGACACTATTTCCATATTGGGGCTATCTTGAGGATGAGATGAGATCTTTCATGTTATAGTCTTTGTACAGTGTCTGGTGCCACAGTCAGTGTCTGACTTTCTCTCTGGGCTTTCTATCTTGTTCCATTGATCTATGTTTCTGTTTTTGTGCCAGTACCATATTGTCTTGATTACTGTAGCTTTATAGTATAGTCTGAAGTCAGGGAGTCTGATTCCTCCAGCTCCGTTTTTTTCCCTCAAGACTGCTTTGCCTATTCGAGGTCTTTTGTGTCTCCCTTCAAATTTTAAGATTTTTTGTTCTAGTTCCGTAAAAAATGCCATTGATAATTTGATAGGGATTGCACTGAATCTGTAGATTGCTTTGGGTAGTAGAGTCATTTTCACAATATTGATTCTTCCAATCCAAAACATGGCATATCTCTCCATCTGTTGGTATCATCTTTAATTTCTTTCATCAGTGTCTTATAGTTTTCTGCATACAGGTCTTTTGTCTCCCTAGGTAGGTTTATTCCTAGGTATTTTATTCTTTTTGTTGCAGTGGTAAATGGGAGTGTTTCCTTAATTTCTCTTGCAGAGTTTTCATCATTAGTGTATAGGAATGCAAGAGATTTCTGTGCATTAATTTTGTATCCTACAGCTTTACTAAGTTCATTGATTAGCTCTAGTAGTTTTCTGGTGGCATCTTTAGGATTCTCTATGTATAGTATCATGTCATCTGCAAACAGTGACAGTTTTACTTCTTCTTTTCCAATTTGTACTCCTTTAATTTCTTTTTCTTCTCTGATTGCCGTGGCTAGGACTTCCAAAACTGTTGAATAATAGTGGCGAGAGTGGACATCCTTATCTTGTTCCTGATCTTAGAGGAAATGCTTTTAGTTTTTCACCATTGAGAATGATGTTTGCTATGGTTTGTCGTATATGGACTTTATTATGTTGAGGTAGGTTCCCCCATGCCCACTTTCTGGAGAGTTTTTATCATAAATGGGTGTTGAATTTTGTTGAAAGCTTTTTCTTCATCTATTGAGATGATCATATGGTTTTTATTCTTCAATTTGTTAATATGGTTTATCACATTGATTGATTTGCATATATTGAAGAATCCTTGCATCCCTGGGATAAATCCCACTTGATCATGGTGTATGATGCTTTTAATGTGTTGTTGGATTCTGTTTGCTAGTATTTTGTTGAGGATTTTTGCATCTATATTCATCAGTGATATTGGTCTGTAATTTTCTTTTTTTGTAGTATATTTGTCTGGTTTTGGTATCAGGTGATGGTGGCCTTATAGAATGAGTTTGGGAGTGTTCCTTCCTCTGCAATTTTTTGGAAGAGTTTGAGAACGATGCGTGTTAGCTGTTTTCTAAAAGTTTGATAGAATTCACCTGTGAAGCCATCTGGTCCTGGACTTTTGTTTCTTGGAAGATTTTGTTTGTTTGTTTGTTTGTTATTTTGCGGTACGTGGCCCTCTCACTGTTGTGGCCTCTACTGTTGCGGAACACAGGCTCCGGACGTGCAGGCCCAGCGGCCATGGCTCACGGGCCCAGCCGCTCCGCAGCATGTGGGATCTTCCCGGACTGGGGCACGAACCAGTGTCCCCTGCATCGGCAGGTGGACTCTCAACCACTGCGCCACCAGGGAAGCCCTCTTGAAAGATTTTTAATCACGATTTCAAATTCATTACTTGTGATTAGTGTTCATATTTTCTGTTTCTTCCTGGTTCAGTCTTGGAAGGTTATACCTTTCTAAGAATTTGTCTATTTCTTCCAGGTTGTCGATTTTATTGGCATAGAGTTGCTTGTAGTGGTCTCTTAGGATGCTTTGTATTTCTGCAGCGTCTGTTGTAACTTCTCCTTTTTCATTTCTAATTTTATTGATTTGAGTCCTGTCCCTCTTTTTCTTGATGAGTCTGGCTAATGCTTTATCAATTTTGTTTATCTTCTCAAAGAACCAGCTTTTAGTTTTATTGATCTTTGCTATTGTTTTCTTTGTTTCTATTTCATTTATTTCTGCTCTGATCTTTATGATTTCTTTCCTTCTGCTAACTTCGGGTTTTGTTTGTTCTTCCTTCTTTAGTTCCTTTAGGTGTAAGGTTAGATTGTTTATTTGAGATTTTTCTTGTTTCCCTCTTAGAACGGCTTTTGCTGCATCCCACACGTTTTGGATTGTCGTGTTTTGTCATTTGTCTCTAGGTATTTTTTAATTTCCTCTTTGATTTCTTCAGTGATCTCTTGGTTATTTAGTAATGTAGTGTTTAGCCTCCAAGTGTTTGTGTTTTTTACATTTTTTCCCCTGTAATTCATTTCTAATCTCATAGCATTGTGGTCAGAAAAGATGCTTGATATGATTTAAACTTTTTAAAATTTACTGAGGCTTGATTTATGACCCAAGATGTGATCTATCCTGGAGAATGTTCCATGCACACTTGAGAAGAAAGTGTAATCTGCTGTTTTTGGATGGAATGTCCTATAAATATCAAGTAAATCTATCTGGTTTATTGTGTCATTTATAGCTTCTGTTTCCTTATTTATTTTCATTTTGGATGATCTGTCCATTGGTATAAGTGAGGTGTTATTGTGTTACTGTCGATTTCCTCTTTTACAGCTGTTTACTATTATTGTGTTACTGTCGATGTCCTCTTTTACAGCTGTTAGCAGTTGCCTTATGTATTGAGGTGCTCCTGTGTTGGGTGCATATATATTTATAATTGTTATATCTTCTTCTTGGATTGATCCCTTGATCATTATGCAGTGTCCTGCCTTGTCTCGTGTAACATTCTTTATTTTAAAGTCTATTTTATCTGCTATGAGTATTTCTGCTCCAGCTTTCTTTCGAATTCCATTTGCATGGAATATCTTTTTCCATCCTCTCACTTTCAATCTGAGTGTGTCCCTAGGTCTGAAGTGGGTCTCTTGCAGACAGCATATATATGGGTCTTGTTTCTGTGTCCATTCAGCAAGCCTGTGTCTTTTGGTTGGAGCATTAATCCATTCACGTTTAAGTTAATTATCGATATGTATGTTCCTATGACTATTTTCTTAATTGTTTTGGGTTTGTTTTTGTAGGTCCTTTTCTTCTCTTGTGTTTCCCACTTAGAGAAGTTCCTTTAGCATTTGTTGTAGAGCTGGTTTCATGGTGCTGAATTCTCTTAGCTTTTGCTTGTCTGTAAAGCTTTTGATTCCTCCATCGAATCTGAATGAGATCCTTGACGGGTAGAGTAATGTTGGTTGTAGGTACTTCCGTTTCATCACCTTAAGTATATTATACCACTCCCTTCTGGCTTGTAGAGTTTCTGCTGAGAAATCAGCTGTTAACCTTATGGGAGTTCCCTTGTATTTGTCGTTTTTCCCTTGCTGCTTTTAATAATTTTTCTTTGTCGTTAATTTTTGCCAATTTGATTACTACCTGTCTTGGCATGTTTCTTCTTGGGTTTATCCTGTATGGGACTCTCTGCGCTTCCTGGTCTTGGGTGGCTATTTCCTTTCCCATGTTAGGGAAGTTTTTGACTATAATTTCTTCAAATATTTTCTTGGGTCCTTTCTCTCTCTCTTCTCCTTCTGGGACCCCTATAATGTGAATGTTGTTGTGTTTAATGTTGTCCCAGAGGTCTCTTAGGGCTGTCTTTGTTTCTTTGCATTCTTTTTTCTTTATTCTTTTCTGCAGCAGTGAATTTCACCATTCTGCCTTCCAGGTCACTTATCTGGTCTTCTGCCTCAGTTATTCTGCTATTGATTCCTTCTAGTGGAGTTTTCATTTCAGTTATTGTATTGTTCATCTCTGTTTGTTTGTTCTTTAATTCTTGTAGGTCTTGTTAAAGATTTCTTGCATCTTCTCGATCTTCGCCTCCATTCTTTTTCCGAGGTCCTGGATCATCTTCACTATCATCATTCTGAATTCTTTTTCTGGAAGGTTGCCTATCTCCACTTCATTTAGTTGTTTTTCTGGGGTTTTATCTTGTTCCTTTATCTGGTACATAGCCCTCTGCCTTTTCATCTTGTCTATCTTTCTGTGAATGTGGTTCTTGTTCCACAGGCTGCAGGATTGTAGTTCTTCTTGCTTCTGCTCTGTGCCCTCTGGTGGTTGAGGCTACCTAAGAGGCTTGTGCAAGTTTCCTGATGGGAGGGACTGGTGGTGGGTAGAGGTGACTGTTGCTCTGGTGGGCAGAGCTCAGTAAAACTTTAATCCACTTGACTGCTGATGGGTGGGGCTGGGTTCCCTCCCTGCTGGTTGTTTGGCCTGAGGCAACACAACAGTGGAACCTACCTGGGCTCTTTGGTGGGGCTAATGGCGGACTCTTGGAGGGCTCATGCCAAGGAGTACTTCCCAGAAATTCTGCTGCCAGTGTCCTTGTCCCCACGGTGAGACACAGTCACCCCCCGCCTCTGCAGGAGACCCTCCAACACTAGCAGGTAGGTCTGGTTCAGTCTCTTATGGTATCACTGCTCCTTCCCCCTGGGTCCTGGTATGCACCCTACTTTGTGTGTGCCCTCCAAGAGTGGAGTCTCTGTTTCTCCCAGTTCTTTCGAGGTCCTGCAATCAAATCCCAGTAGGCTTTAAAGTCTGATTCTCTAGGAATTCCTCCTCCCGTTGCTGGACCCCCAGCTTGGGAAGCCTGACGCGGGGCTCAGAACCTTCACTCCAGCAGGTGGACTTCTGTGGTATAAGTGTTCTCCAGATTGTGATTCACCCACCCAGTGGTTATGGGATTTGATTTTACTGTGATTGCGCCCCTCCTACCATCTCATTGTGGTTTCTCCTTTGTCTTTGGATATGGGGTATCTTTTTTGGTGAGTTCCAGTGTCTTCCTGTCGATGATTGTCCAGCAGCTAGTTGTGATTCTCAATTAACCCATTTTTTATTGGGCACTTACTATATGCCAATCATTCTGCTTAGTGCTAAGGTTATAAAGTGTGAATGATTTAGACAAGTCCCTGACCTCATGGCACTTCTGAGAGGACAGGCAATAAACAAGAAGGTAAATTAATAGATAAAAATAATACAGACTATGATACATTCTAGGGAAAAAAAAAAATAAAAGGATAGGGCATTACTGGGGAAATTTGCTTTAGTGGGTGGTCAGGCAAGGCTCCTCTGAGGAGGTGTCATTTAAACCAAGCAGCCACCTTGGTGGGTTGAGCCGGGGAGGTGGGGGGATGTCAGAGGGAACAAGAGGTGCAAAGGGCCTGAGGGGGGAGTTTTAGAAATTACCTGGTTAGGGTGAATTCAAAGTGTGATGGTGCAGAAGAGCTGGGGTTGGTTGGAGAACCAAAGGGTGTGGTGTATAGGGATTGTGCAGACACAGACCCTGTCCTCTGGACAGTGATTTTCAAAAATTTTCTACCATCAATACACTTGAAGGGGCATGCTATGCACTCCTGGGGTGGCACTGTTGGGGGGTGGGTGATGGGGAATGCTGGGGTATGTGTGATTTGAAAAGAGCCCTCCATAATTTAAATATAACTCACCTTCTCCCCCTCCATAAATTGAGAAGTACTGCTCTTGATGACCCACTCAGAAGCCTTGGGATCTGGGCACATTTACATCTCTTACTTTTCAATTAAATTTTGCAGGGTTATATAGGCACACTGTAGAAACACGGAATTCTGTCTGTTGCTGAGAACATTGGCAGGGACGTTTGAGGATGAGTCACTGTTTAATTGGATCACTGTGTGGCCCATTTAAATAAATAAATACTGTTTTTTGAAAAGAAAAGTTATTCACCTTCTTTGGCCATTATTCGGAAATGCCTTTGGAGATGTCCTTTAAGATTTTAACGCATGTGGATGTTGTCCTTTTGTGGAGAGAGGCAGTGGAGCAGAGAGGAGAGAACAGCTTCAGGAGTCCTCAGTGTGAGTCTGGACCACACAGTGCAGCTTTGGGTGGTCGTTTACCCTCTCTGGGTATTGGCTTGGGAAGTTCTCTTCTGTAAAATAAGACAGATAAGTCCTGTGCTGCCTGTCTCACTGATTGTCATGGGACAGTGTTTTATAAACTGCGAAGTATCAGAAAATAAAAGTTTCTGTATAAAAATTAAAATTTGTTTGCTTATGTTATGGCCAGTAGCACATTATAACCAGGATGTAATCCAAGACCATAGAAAATAACTTTTCACTGCTCATAGTTGACTGGTCTCTAGAATAATCTAAAGGAGCATATTTTTATAACTTTGCAGTAGGAATGGGCTTTCTAAGTATGGTACAAAACTTAGAAGACATAAGGAAAAGATTGATAAAATTCATTGCTTCAAAACAGTTGGCATAGCAAAAGCCCTGTAAGCAAAACAAAAGACAGATTACAAATGGAAGAATATATTTGCGCTTCATGTTATGCATTTAGGGATTAATTTCCCTAATACGTAAAGAATTACAAATCAATAAGGAAAAGAACAGAACTCTGTAGGAAAATGGTCAAAGGATATGAACAAATAATCCATATAAAATAAATTAGTGGCTCCTAAACACATGAAGAATGCTTGACCTCACACACAATTTAAAAAATACCAACTGAAGTGCATTGAAATATACTACATTTCACCTATCTGGGGTTGGCAAAAATAAAGGATCTTGATAACCATCCGTGTTAGGGAAGATGTGGGAAAACAGAACTCATATATACACACTTGGCGAATGTGTATTAGTTCCCCACAGAGGGCATGTTGCCAGTATCAGAGTTAATAATTCACATGGCCTTGCTTGACTCAGACATTCCACTTATAGAAATGTATCCCTCAGACAAATTCACAGGTATTCGCTGAGCACTGTTTCTAATAGCAAAAGAGTATCTATCCGTGGGGGCTGGTGAAATGAATTATGCTGTGGCCGCACAGTGGAATAGTACACAAAAAGAGAACCAGGATGCTCTGTGGATAGCTGTGGAGCAGTCTATGCTGTTAAGTAAAGAGGGAGGCATGGGAAGGACTGTATGTGATGCTACCATTTACAGAAAAGAAGGCGGGGGAGGTAATAAACAGGAGTATATTCCACTTGCAGATGCATAAAATTTCCCTGGAAGGATACCAAAGATGGCTAAGAGGCAGAAGAGAGAGAGTGAGAACGTTTATTCTTGACCCTTTTGCATTTTTTTTTACATTTTGAAACAAATGTTGTTTTCAAAAATAATAAAAGTAGGGTCTTCCCTGGTGGCGCAGTGGTTGAGAGTTTGCCTGCCGATGCAGGGGACACGGGTTCGTGCTCCCCGCCGGAAGGATCCCACATGCCGCGGAGCGGTTGGGCCCGTGAGCCATGGCCGCTGAGCCTGCGCGTCCGGAGCCTGTGCTTCGCAATGGGAGAGGCCATGGCGGTGAGAGGCCCGCGTACCCCAAAAAAAAAAAAAAAAAAAAAAAAAAAAAAAGTAAAATACAAAGCAAAAAGCAGAAAGTAGTGATGAGGTAGGAATTGAACCGAATTCAGTAGATTCATTAGCATTTTTTTTTTTTTTTTTTTTTTTGCCGTACGCGGGCCTCTCACCGCCGTGGCCTCTCCCATTGCGGAGCACAGGCTCCGGACGCGCAGGCTCAGCGGCCATGGCTCACGGGCCCAACCGCTCCGCGGCATGTGGGATCTTCCCGGACCAGGGCATGAACCCGTGTCCCCTGCATCGGCAGGCGGACTCTCAACCACTACGTCACCAGGGAAGCCCTAGCATTGTATTTGATCCTCAGATTATCAAACATCTTTATGTGTCCACCATGTACTATCACTATCACTGTTTGGGGATACTCCTTCAAAGAATTCTCAGTTGACTTGGGGGCACAGAACTAATGTCCACCTCAATCAGAGGCCAGTGAGAGGACCATATAATCAAGCCTTCAGGGGCTGGTGCAGCTGAAGTATGGTGGGGACCATGGTGTTCAAGGTTTATGTACAACAATTGTGGTAGGTAGAATAACGGCCTCCGAAGATGTTCACGTCCTAACCCCTGGAACCTGTGAATATTTTTCCTTGCATGGCAAAAGAAACTTTGTAGGTGTAATTAAGTTAAGGACCTCGATTGATGGGGAGATTATTCTGGGTTATGCAGGTGAGCCCAATCTGATCACGAGAGTCCTTAAAAGCAGAGACCCTTTCCTGGCTGTGCTCAGGGAGATGTGACCACAGGAGGGTCAAAGAGATGATGTGTTGCTGGCTTTGAAGATGGAGGAAGGGGCCATGAGCCAAGCCTCTGGAACCTAGAAAAAGCCAGGAAACAGGTTCTCCCTTAAAGTTGCCAGAAAGAACACAACGCTGCAGACGCCTTGATTTTAACCAAAAGAGATCTGTGTTGGATTTCTGACCCACGAAACTGTAAGATCATAAATTTGTGTGGTTTTTAAGCCACTAAGTCAATGGCAATTTGTAACAGCAGCAACAGGAAACTAATACGAAGATGATGTAGAAATACCCCGAAGCTTTACTCGTGAGCTTTCTAATCTAGAAGGGGAGAGAAGACAAGAACCTAGCCAGTCCTCACGCCCAGCCAGTGTGGAAAGTGGCATGGAGATTTGCAAGGGGTCAGGGGAGGGCTGGGGAGAAGGTGGCAGTTGAGTTGTGCTGTGAGAGGCACTGCAGCTCCCTGCTTGGGGGCAGGGACTCTGGTGCTGCCTGCTGGCTCTGCCTCCTGCTAGCTATGGGGCCTTGAGACAGTCACGTAATCTCTTTGTGCCTCAGTTTTCCAATCTGTAAAGTGGGGATACTAATGATGCCTCCTGAAGGGGCTGTTGTGCAGAGGAAAGGAGTGGATGTGTGTAAAGTGCTTGGAGTAGTTCCTGGCCTCCCTAAGGGATGTGGGAGTGTTTACAGTTGATGTTTTGCCCTCAACTGGGGTGGGTAAGGCAGGGGCAGGCAGAGAGGGGAAAGGGGGCATCCAGGGATGCCAGGCCCCCTGCCGGGGAGAGGAGGAGGGGGGCGCTCACCTCAGTGGTGGGAGCACTGGTGAGGAACATGGAGCCAGACGATGGTGGCCTTGGAAACTGGGCTGAGGCACGTCCACTTAGTGCCTGAGGGGGTTCAGCAGGTAGGATGACAATGAGTGCAGTTAGGGTGCTGATCAGGTTTCTTTAAGTGGGGAGGCAGGCTTAGTTTCTGAGCCCTGACTCCAGAATCTGCTTCCCCCTCCCCTTGTCTTCTCTGTCTCCTTACCCTGAGTGGCCTGACCTCTAACCAAGATGATCACATCTCATCCTCCCTCTCTGCTCCCCGAGCCACCCTGGAGGTATGTCCGGATCAGGGGCCACCACCTAGTACCTGGTACTAGACCCCAGGGCTCAGTGTTTCTAGAGAGAGAACACTCTGGGGTCTATAATGGCTCTCCTGCACGGACACTCATGGTTACCTGCTACTTCAAAGCCAGTTTTCTGCCTCTGCTGTGTCCCCGCAGAGAGAGGAGCAGAAACCCCAGCCCTGTGGCTTTGGCAGGTCCCCAGGGGCTGACGGCTGGGCCTGCCGTGTTGTCTTTCAGAAGCTGGCTTCCTTCCGGCCTCGGCCATTCTGGGCTTTGCCTCTCAGCACGTAGAGCTGCTGAGCCACCAGGCTCTTCGGGGTTTTCTTGGAGAGAATGGCCCTGGGGGAGGGGCACTTTAAGCAGAAATGGGAATCTGGATTTCCCAGATCCAGGGCCTCTTCCCTGTGTGTTCTCCCTCTGCCTTGTGGAAATTCCTCTTCTGCCACAGCTGCTCAGATTCCTCTTGCTGACTCTGGGCTGCCCAGGGCCCAGAGGTCAGGGATCCGTCCCGAAATAGGGCACCTACCTAGTGGCTGGTTCTGTGCCAAGCAGCTGGTTACAGCTAGTGATGAGACAGACACAGCGCCGGCCCTGCTCTTATGGGGACAGATAACAAACAGCAAATAAAAGCGTTATGTGATGTCGGCTTACAGGTACACGGTAATGTCTATGACAGGGCCGAGTTGTGATTTGAAATGGTGGCCTTTGGTTGAGCAGGACCGAGGCCTCCCCGTGAAGCAGCGGCCTGGCTGGTGGTCTCCTTGGTCCTGGGCGGTGGTGGGGAGATGGCTGAGAGCACTGTGCTTTTCCTTTCCCTCAGCCGGTTTCCCCACCTGGAGCACAAGGTATCACATGGTACATCCTGCACCGCAGGCACATCCTGCACCGTGCTGCCTCTCAGGAAAGAACCGAGGGGTCACATGAAACAAAAATGTGAAGTTAGCAAGGAAAAGGAGAGAGAAGCTAGGGTGTGTGTGTGTGTGTGTGTGTGTCAAAGAGGCATGAAGGGGTGTTTGTGTCAGCGGCATTTTAGGGATATTGGTGTTTCTCTCCCTTAGTCCTTCCTGAAGGGCTCACTAGAAAACCAATTAGCAGATACCTGATTATTAAAAAATAATAATAATTTTATCGTGGTAAGAACATTTAGCACGAGATCTACCCTCTTAGTAAAATTTTAAGTGAACAATACAGTATCATTAACGATAGGTACAAGGTTGTATAGCAGATCTCTAGAATGTATTCATCTAGCAGATACTTGACCTTGTTAGAACTCATAAATGGAATTCTTTCCTCCCCAAGGCCTCCGCAAGGTTTCACTCACCTGAGGCACTTTTCTTGGTCAGGAAGTTGCTTAACTGGGCTTTTCAAGGTGGTTTTGCTTGTCTGGTAGGACCTGCTTTATCCGTAACTCTCTGAAAAGACTATGCAGAGGAATTATCTACCTAGTAAAAAGGGACAAATAGTTTAGGCCTTACGTGAGTTTGAGGCTCTGCCAAACCAGTGCAGCTAAGTTTGTTATTTCCCTGTTTTTCCTGAACATTCATGTAGCAAAGCCCCACCTCCTGCTTGTCTCTACTTTCTCTCTCCTCTTAAAGTTCGCTGTTCACTTGTGGCATAAAAATAAAAACATTATGAAATCGAGCCTGTCATCGTGATAATCAAATTCTGAGACCCTAAGAACCTCACTTTTTGACAGGCAACACATAATTTTCTTTTTCCTTTTTTTTTTTTTGCGGTACGTGGGCCTCTCACTGTTGTGGCCTCTCCCATTGCGGAGCACAGGCTCCGGACGCGCAGGCTCAGCGGCCATGGCTCACGGGCCCAGCCGCTCTGCGGCATGTGGGATCTTCCCGGACCGGGGCACGAACCCGTGTCCCCTGCATCGGCAGGCGGACTCTCAACCACTGCGCCACCAGGGAAGCCTCCTGTTTCCTTTTATTAAAAAAATCTTTTTAGACTAAAATAAGTTGCCTGTGGATGTGTTTTCAAAGGATAGTCTATTCTCGTAAAGGACTTAATCCTTCTTCTGGTTTAATATTTTTATACCAGGAGTGAGTATAATGTGGGATGGTGCTATGTGACTTGCTTAAAATATAGTGTTCTGAAACCCTTGGGCTTTTCCTTATGATAGTGACTTGTGAAGAAGTGCTGAGATTTGATAATGGTTTTTGTTTTTGTTTTTGCTGCGTTGGCTCTTCCTTGCGGTGCACGGGCATCTCATTGCAGTGGCTTCTCTTGTGGAGCATGGGCTCTAGGCGCGTGAGCTTCAGTAGTTGCAGCAGGTTGGCTCAGTAGTTGTGGCGCATGGGCTTAGTTGCTCCACGGCACGTGGGATCTTCCTGGACCAGGGATCGAACCTGTGTCCCCTGCATTGGCAGGCTTATTCCTAACCACTGCACCACCAGGGAAGTACCCTTGATAACTGTTTTTTGTTGTGTATATAGCTTCCTTTATTTCAGTTGATTTCAGTTTTCTAGTTGCGTGTTAAGAACCTAGCCTGTGAATGGCATGTGATTCTGCTTAAAATAGTTTAAGAAAAAAGATATTCAAGGAAGGGACTAGAAAGCAGATTACAATAGCGGGAAAAGTAATCAAAACAGAAATGAGCCATATGTAGTGAAAAGAATCAACCAAAATGAATCAGAAAAGCGATTTATTGTTAACAGTGTATTAATTGGATTGATGAAGAGTCCATACCTCGCACTGCCCTCCTTCAAATGCCAAGATGCTGCTGTGTCCGTCTCACCACTGCAGCGCTTTGTACCTGAGATCCTTTTCCCGTTCCGAAAAAGACCTCTGCCTCAGCTTCATCTTGACCCTCCGAGTGAGCAGCTGGCGTGTGGTGCCTGCACACTGACGAACACTGGGCTGCCTGTGCTTCCTTAGTGCGTTGCCCAAGTGGCTGGGCGATTTCTGAGCACTGTTTTTTCCCATTTATTTGTTCAATCAGTGTTAATGTGTGCAGAGGACCCATTAAGTGCCTGGTGCTATGACAGAGGCCAGAGGCCCTAGATAAAGAACAGTGAGAGTTGTGTTGTCCCCAAGCCTGCAGTTTGGTGGGGAGACAGACATTAATTCAATACTTAAATGAATAAGGGTAAGACTATCGCTGAGATCAGAACTAGAGTTAGACCATGGTACAGCGGAAGTGTAACGAAGGGGATTTGCCTGTGCTGGAGGAAGTTAGGGCAAGCCCCCCTGAGTTAGTGAGAATGGAACCGAGATCTGAAAAGTGAGTAGCAGTTATCTAGTGACAGATGGGTCTGAATTCCAGCATTGCCCTTGAGCAAGTTGGTGACCTTGTGGTGGTGACCTTGAGCAAGTTACTTGCCCTCTCTAAGCCTTAGTGTCTTCACCTGTGAACTGGATGGTTGTGCGAATTAAATGACACAGTGCACAGCATATACTCAGCATGGTGCCAACGTACAGTTGACGCTTGTAAATGGTAGCTGTTTTTATTACTGTCTGTGCTTTCTGTTTATTTTGCTGGAAACTTTGAAAAGATACTTACTTAAATCTTTCCTTGTTCTGGTAGCAGGAGTCACTAAATAACTGAGAATAGTTTACTTGGAAAATGGAAGCTAAAGGGAGATTTAATGATGGTCTTCAAATAGGCCAAGTGTCCTCAGCATCTAAGATGTGGGAAAGGGTCTTATAGAGCCTTTGGTGTGAAGTCACATTCATGATGGGGCTGCCTTGGAAGCAATTGAAATATACTAGGATTTTAAGACACGAGTATTATTAGATCACATCTCCTACATTTCTCATGGCAAGTCAATCATACGTAGCTAGGCTAATGTGTATTTTCTGTTCTAACACCATATTCTATTTGCCTAGTGATTTTTGCTGCAGTGTTTGTAGTTATGTATGGATATTTCTTATAGCTAAATGTGCAGGGGTCCCTGTGCATCCTTTGGGAAAGGCAAGTCTTGCTTTTCTCTCTTTGATCTGTGGAGATATACATGTATATGCATATATCCAGTCCAGCTTTTTACTGGATTGGATATGTAATTTTATGCATTTTCCATTGTCCTTACATTTTGAAAAGAAAGGTACCAGTGGTCAAACTTAATTTTTATTGCATGCTTGCTAAGTGCTTTAATTACTTACCTGATTTAGTTCTCACAGTAACCTTATGAAATAGGCACTATTAAGGATGCTTTCTCCCCCTACAAGAAAGTGGAAGCTCAGAGAGGTTAAATAACTTGTTCAAGGTCACACAGCCATGAGTGGCATAGTTGGGATTGAACCCAGATGTGAGTGGCTCCAAACCTGAGCTCCAAACACTCTGATGCTGCCTTTCAAGCTAGTTTTTGAAGATTATCAAACCCCTGTGTCAGCAAGGTAGGTATGTGTCCAAAGATTTATTATACTTTTTATATGGTCATGAGAAAGGCTTATGAAAAATGTTGGTGCCTCTGAAGAGCATGAGAAAGCTTATGGAATTTAGATTTATTCAGTGAATCAGAAGTGGACACTGTAGCAATGTCTTCTAGATGATTTTCCTGATTGTTATAAACCTTGGTTTTGCAATACAGACCTTAAGGAGCATTAGTGTATATCAAGCAAAAATTAAATATGCTTATGTGTGTTAAGGGTTTAAACTTAAAATAACATTTAGTTTTTTCCTTATTCTTACCTCAATTCCTGTATTAATAGCTTTACCATCTTCAGGTCAACCATTGTTCGCTGCCTTGAATCTATTGGGGAACTACTTCACATTCATTTGGAAGCAAGGGGAGGATGCATTATAAATAAATAGTATATTCAGAGATGGGTGCAGGCTCTGTGGGTGGAGTTGGAAAGGTATATCAATGAGACCTTCGGCCAAACGAGCTATTGGCTGTCAGTGCCTGATACTGCGGCAGACTGGCAGAGCTCACTTCTAAACCGATGCGCTCTGCACTTCTTGTTTTCTTTTCTGCTAATTCAAATCCTGCTTCAAAAAGTAAGTGTTCTTGATCAGAACTAAATAAAAATCCAACCTGACATGTCAGCTAAGGGAGGGAGAAATATCAAACAGCTGCTGGAGAGAGGGCTTGAGTGGTCCCTTCTCCAGCCTTGCTTTCTGTCCTAGTAATTGGTTTTTCCTGATTCAGCAAGAGGAATAAAGATGACTTGAGGGGGGGGCTCTTGTTTATTTTATATATGTTATATGTACTTACATATTTATTTGATCTGTATTTTCAAATCACAAGGTAATATATTAAAAGAAAAAGAAGTTAACAATTCAGGAGTGTATAAAGTAAAAAAAAAAAAAAGGAAGTTCCCCTCCCCTGCTCCAATTGCATTCATTTTTTTTTAAGTTAAAGATTTTTTTTTTTATTGGAGTATAGTTGCTTTACAATATTGTGTTAATTTATACTGTACAACAAAGTGAATCAGCTATATGTATACATATGTATACATATATCCCCTCCTTTTTGGATTTCCTTCCCATTTAGGTCACCACAGAGCATTGAGTAGAGTTCCCTGTGCCATACAGTAGGTTCTCATTAGTTATCTATTTTATACATAGTATCAATAGTGTATATATGTCAATCCCAATCTCCCAATTCATCCCACCCCCCCCTTCCCCCTTGGTATCCACACGTTTGTCCTCTATGTCTGTGTCTCTATTTCTGCTTTATAAATAACGTTGTCTATACCAGTGTTTTCAGATTCCACATATATGTGTTATTATATGATATTTGTTTTTCTCTTTCTGACTTACTTCACTCTGTATGGCAGTCTCTAGGTCCATCTATGTCTCTACAAATGACCCAACTTCGTTCCTTTTTATGGCTGAGTAATATTCCATTGTATATATGTACCACATCTTTTATGTTTTTGAATTTAAATTATAAAATACTTTATTTTTTGAATTTAATTTTTATTTTTTTATACAGCAGTTTCTTACTAGTCATCAATTTTATATACATCAGTGTATACATGTCAATCCCAGTCACCCAATTCATCACACCGCCCCCCGCTGCTTTCCCCCCTTAGTGTCCATATGTTTGTTCTCTACATCTGTGTCTCAGTTTCTGTCCTGCAAACCAGTTCATCTGTACCATTTTTCTAGGTTTCACATATATGCGTTAATATACGATATTTGTTTTTCTCTTTCTGACTTACTTCACTCTGTATGACAGTCTCTAGATTCATCCACGTCTCTACAAATGACCCAATTTCATTCCTTTTTATGGCTGAGTAATATTCCGTTGTATATATGTACCACATCTTCTTTATCCATTCGGCTGTCAATGGGCATTTAGATTGCTTCCATGACCTGGCTGTTGTAAATAGTGCTGCAATGAACATTGGGGTGCATGTATCTTTTTGAATTATGGTTTTCTCTGGGTATATGCCCAGTAGTGGGCTTGCTGGGTCATATGATAATTCTATTTTTAGTTTTTAAGGGACTTCCATACTGTTCTCCATAGTGGCTGTATCAATTTACATTCCCACCAACAGTGCAAGAGGGTTCCCTTTTCTCCACACCCTTTCCAGCATTTGTTGTTTGTAGATTTTCTGATGATGCCCATTCTGACTGTGTACCACATCTTCTTTATCCTTTCCTCTGTTGATGGACATTTAGGTTGCTTCCATGTCCTGGCTATTGTAAATAGTGCTGCAATGAACGTTGGGGTGCATGTGTCTTTTTTAATTCTTCTGGAATCTTTTTCTATGCATCTCCGAGCATATCAGTGTATACAAGTGTACGTACACACTGAAACAATGGGATCACACTGCATGTTGTTCTGCGATTTGTTGTTTCCACTTAATGCATCATGGGCATCCCCCCACCTCAGCACTTCCAGATTTCCCTCTTTTTTGAACAACGGCAAGGTATTCCGTGAATGCGGCTCACTTTATTTAATCACTCCCTTAGGAATGGGCATTCGGTTGTCTCAACCTTTTTAGTTATAAACACGGCCACAGGGAGCAGCCTCACATGTGTGGCTTGGCGCCTGGGTGCTGGTCTTTCTCGAGGGTCCCTTCCCAGAGGTGGGGCTGCCAGGTGGAAGGGTGTGTGAGCTCTAGACTTCGGAGCCAGTGACCCTGTGTTCCGGTCAGGGTGGAGGTGCGAGCTCTGGCCTGACTTGGATGGAATCCTGTCTTGGTTTCCATGCGGTGGACAAAGCAGCGGCGCCCGGAGCCCTGGGCCTGGACAGAGCTAGTTAATGGGCGTGATGCTTGTCCCGGCTGTTTCACCCTTTTCCAATTTACGAAGGTGACAAGTTTCAAATCTTGACTTCCGCTTCACTCCAGATGAATTCACAGAGAACTCCAGTATGCCAGGTCTGCTCCTAGAACAAGGCTGGTGTTGGTTTTCTTTCCCACTCCCCAGCCACCTGCATTTGTTTTCCTTCTTGGTATTTTGTTAACCGTTGGACTTTAAAATTGCTGACAAGATCACAAGATTAGCCTTCTTTGAAAATGACTCCCACTGGCTTAGTTTAATTTGCTCAGTTTTGTGACCCCTTTCCCCCTGAGCCCTTTCCTGGCCAGACTACCTTGGCCAAGGCTCCTTCCCAGGTGCACCGCAGCCCGGTGAGCTCATGGGTTCCGCACCGACAGCTTCCCACGGTTTTGGTGAGACAGGCAATGGGTCACGCACCAGGAGGTAGCGAGGGAGGCTGGCTGACCGCTGGGCACCCTCGTGACTTCATTGTCCTCACTTCTCTGTGTTCAGCAACGACTTATGTTAAGGGGCTGAACAAGTCACTTAGATTTCTCACTTATAATTTTCCAAGTGGTTTTAATATTGGGCTCTGACATGTCTTAGGGGAGGGGTTATTTTTCTAGACGCATTGCTCATGCCACTCTCCCTCCACTGCATCTCCCATCTCCTGCCCACCCTCCTCCTCATCATGGCAGGCATCACTAATTGATCGAATCATTGATTGATCCTGCCTCTTTCCCATAGAGCCAGAGGGCCTGGCACTCTAGGATTAGAGTTGGTACAACTGTGGGCTTAGTAAAACTTCCAAGGGCCACAGCTGAGAAGGAGGAGTGAGGGGAATGCAGAGATGAATGGTACCCAGATCTGTGGAATTCTTGGATTTTTAAAATGATAAAAGAAGGTTGAGACCTAGCACAGGATCACTAACCTTTTTTTTAAAAAAAATTAATTAATTAATTTTATTTTTGGCTACTTCGGGTCTTCATAGCTGCACGAGGGCTTTCTCTAGTTGCGGTAAGTGGGAGCTACTCCGTTGCGGTGCACGGGCTTCTCATTGCAGTGGCTTCTTTTGTTGCGGAGCATGGGCTCTAGGCACGTGGGCTTCAGTAGTTGCGGCACGCAGGCTCAGTAGTTGTGGCTCGTGGGCTCTAGAGCACAGGCTCAGTAGCTGTGGCTCACGGGCTTAGTTGCTCCACGGCATGTGGGATCTTCCCAGACAAGGGCTCGAACCCGTGTCCCCTGCATTGGCAGGCAGATTCTTAACCACTGAGCCATCAGGGAAGCCCCAGGATTGCTTACCTTTTGCTTTCCATATAAAGGGCATAAAAACCTCCTCACAACCTATTGGATACAATCCCTGTTGTTGTATAAAAGAATATTTTGATACCCCAGAAGTAGGAAAGGCATAATCTAAGAATAATGGAGAGTCCTTTAAATTGAAAGATTTTAGCTTTCAAAAATTCAGTGCATTGTCTTCTTTTCCCCATTTTACTGTGGACCGTTAAAAACTTGGTCATGGACCTAAATGCCATATAGGGACCCCTGTTATATATTTCAGACTGCTAGAAGTTTTTTCTTTATATTTTGGTGGGGGAGTCCTACAAAGCAAAAATTTAATTCCTTTAATCCAGGTGATATTGTTTATTGGTGTTGATGATGTGTTCTTGGATGAATATTTTGTTTCATTAATTTCATTATTTCCACATAATAGTACTGGTTGATCATTTTGCAGAATAACAAAAAGGGGTTTGTAGTACTTTGCTGATTGAATAAGGATCTGTTCTCACGGCAACTCTCCTGTCCAGAGTCGTTCACTCATTCTAGTTACTTGCTTTCCATCTGCTATTACGGGCTGGGCACTGGGGTGCAGCAGTGAACTGGGCAGAGTCTCTGCCCTCTTGGAGTCCACATCACAGGGGAAAAAAAAATACATATAAACAAATAATATAGATTCAGATTGTGTTGAGTGCCATAAGGAAAATAAAATAGTGTAACTGGAAAGAGAATGACTTTGGGAGGAAATTTTAGTTAAGGTATTGCAGCAAAGATGACTCTGGTGACATCTGAGTTGAGGACATAGTCAGAGAAGGTATAGAGAATAACATTCTAGAAAGAGGGACTAGTAAGTGCAGAGGCCCTGGGATGGAATGAAGTTGGTATATATGAGAGATGGAGAGAAGGCCAGAGGGGCAGAGAGTAAAGAAGAGAGGGGAAGCAGGTGAAGCAGGAACGTAGGCTGGGATCAGACCACATGGGGCGTATAAGACATGGCAAGGACTTTGGAGTTTATTCTTATTGCAGTGGGCAGCCGTGGGGGGACTTCAGGCAGGAGAGGCGTTTGATCTGAATTTTGTTTTGAGAGGATCACTGCATGTGTGGCACATGGATTGTATGGGCAAGAATGCAAAGGCCACACACATACTGGAATGGGTCTGGGAACCCTTGATCAGGGAAGAATGAAGAAATTCGTTGGTCTAGAAGGGAACAGGGGACTCCGTTGTTCATAAAAAATAGAATTTGTGAAATTTCCTCCTAATTACTATTTTTTTGACTCTTCCTCACCTATACACTGGTCCTGTAAGTACCCCACAAATTCATTTCCTTTAAAACTATCTTGAAGCCACCTAAATGTTCAACAATAGAGGAAAGGTAGCATCTACCCAGTGGAATGCTATGACTTATTATCTAGGAACATAGAATGCTATTTTTGTTGTAATGAAAATTGAAGAAAAGAATATATAGGTTTGTGAAAACACTCGATTATGATGATAAAAAATATGCATGTGAGAAAAAGACAGCAAAGAAATATACCAAAACCGTGGTGACGATTGTTTATAGCAGTGGATTATGCTAGGGTGACCAGAAATAACTTACCATTTAAACCACAGTACTTTTGAGCACTCTTAAAATGTGTGTGTATGTGTGTGTGTGCTATTAATAATTACAGTGTGTTGAGTATAAACCAGGACTGTCCTGACTAACCCAGGGTATGTGGTCACCCTAATTATGGGTGGTAATTTTACTCCTCTGTTTTTCAAACTTCCTGAATTATACTACTTTAAATTTAATTTGAACTGTAATATGTAAAAATAATTATTTTGCTTTAGAATATTTACTCTCGGAGGTCAGAGACTATTTCTTTGGGCTCTTTTACTTAGTCCGTCCTCCTGACCATGTGGAATGACTATGTTGGTCTCCTTCAAGCTGGGAGGCTTCCCAGTTGTGATCATTTTTTCCCCCTAGATTTTCATGCAGGAAGGAACTAGAATAGCACTTGCAGATTCCAAGATGACCTTTTCCTGTGACTGATGAGATTACGACCCCAGTATGTTCAAAATGACCCAAGGGCTTGCTTAGATTACTTGGCAGACCTGGTCTTCTTTTCTTTTCTTTTTTTTTCATTTCCCAAAGCAGTTTTCAAATTAAATGTTAGTTTTGGGGATCTGCCTTTTAATTGCTTCTCCTAAAGTGTTCCTAATATAAATTTATATTTGACTGACTTTTATATAACCTTGTAGTAGTGAGCTGTAAAGATGGCAGTGTATTGGCTCACACTTATAGTACCAGGAAATAAAATCAGAGACAGATTTTTAAAGTATGTGTAACCTTTTCAAACTAAATCTGTATCAAGAATCAGTGCCGGGACTTCCCTGGTGGCGTAGTGGATAGGAGTCCGCCCGCCAATGCAGGGGACACGGGTTCAAGCCCTGGTCCGGGAAGTTCCCACATGCTGCGGAGCAAGTAAGCCCGTGAGCCACAACTACTAAGCCTGTGCTCTAGAGTCTGCGAGCCACAACTACTGAGCCCGCGTGCCACAGCTACTGAAGCCTGCGTGCCTAGAGCCCATGCTCTGCCACAAGAGAAGCCACCACAATGAGAAGCCCGCGTGCAGCAATGAAGACCCAATGCAGCCAAAAAAAAAAGGATCAGTGCCAAGGGATCATGGCACTGATATTTATCTGCATGGACTGTGGAGGAGAAGGTCGTACCGTCTAGTTAACGGTAAGACCAACAAATCAGTGATTCCTTTGCCTTTTAGCTTTTCCACCTTAGGATGCAAGAGAATGAAATACTTTGTTAAGAAAACAGAGCAAACGTGCTCCTCCAACTGTTCACTACCTTGTGAAAGAGGGAGGAACTTTATATATCAAACAAGACAGGCCAAGGACCTGGGCCAGGTGACAGGAAGCCGCATGTCCCATCCCACCTTTGCCTGGAGTCTCACTTTCCACCACTCCCTGGAGCCCAGCCACAGCGAGCCACTTCCTGTTCCCCAAAGTAGCTTGCAACTTCTTGCCTCCCTGGGGGTAAGCAGACTGTCCCCTTCACCTCGAACCCACCTCTGCCATCTTACCTCCATCCTTAGGGCAACACAACAGAAGCTTAAAGGGATGACCAGCATGGGCACTGCAGCAAGACCGCCTGGGCTCAAATCTCAGTTCTGTCGCTTAGTAGCTGTATGACCTTTGACAAATGACTTGTTACCTTCTTGGTACTTCTGTTTTCTTAACTCTAAAAGGGGGATAATATTCATATCTGCTTCATAAGATTTTTATGAGGATATATGTAAAGTGCTTAGCACAGTGCCTGTTGGTCAGAAGGACTCTCTGGGTGTTGGTTATTATTATTATCTTTTGAAGTCTGGCCTGTCCTATAAGCCTGTGTCCACTAACCAACGTGGGATTTAGGGACTGCGGACCTAAGTTCGAGTCTGAACACTGCCCCTTATGTGTTGGGTGGCCTTGGATGGTTACTTAACTTCTTTGAATGTCGGTTTCCCCATCTGGAGCACAATATATCACATGGTTTCTGGGTGAGTCATGTGTGAACCATGTGTGAAGTGTCTGGCTTAGTACTTGACAACTGGAAGACAATCTATATGTGTTCTTTTCCGTTCCCCTCCCCCCATAGCACTCTGTTTATCACCTGATGCCTTGTACCTGCTTGGTTGCATCTCCTCCATTAGACTATATATTCCTTAGTTTTCTTTGTTTCTACACAGCATTCATTGATTCTTTTGTTTGATTTCCTCATTCATCTGTCCGCTCAGTCATTTTCTTTATTCATGCATTCTCTCTCATTTGTTCAAAAATCATTTATGAGCAGTTGCTAAGTGTGTTGGGCCCAGGAATCTACCATGGTTCCAGCTCGGGTCCAGGAGAAAAATGACAAGAGGCTGAATTAGGCCAGTGACATTGGGGGCTGTGAGAAGGGAATGGACTTAGCAGGCAGTTAGAGAGAGGATGGTCAGGGCTTGCTGACCAGCTGGATTTGGAAAGTAAGGGAAAGGAAGTAATCAAAGACAGCCTCTGGGATCTCACTTGAGTCAACGTGTGGATACTGACACCACTAACTAAAATGGACGGCATAGGAGGTGGTAAATTGGCTGCATTTTGGAAGGGCCAGGAAGAGGTGTCATGTGACAACTAGCCTGGATTGGACACAGTCAGTTTGAGGTGCCTGAAGGATGTCCACTAGGAGGTTCTGATTGTGGACTCCTCTGCATGTGAGATGGGGGTGGTGGCCAGGACGGAGAATGAGTGTAGAGTGGAAGAGAAGAGGGCTGCCAGTGGCCCTTTGGGGCATTGCCCTGATTAAAGTGGAAGGTGACAGTGAGTCTGTGGCTTCTCCTGGGAAGCCATGTGTGGTTCCTCACCACAGAAACTGCTCATGTCCTCCTTCAACCACACACCGCTCACTGTCTGCAGGTCAAGACCAGCCTTCGGGGTGTCAGTGCGGAGGTGGGGAGAATGCCCTCTTCCCCACGGGGGCCTCACTGCATCACCTGCAGGCCCTAAGCTGCAGCGAGTGTCTGTCTCCTTCCCCTGCAGCATGTCTCATAGGACCCTTCTTAAATAGATGCTGTGGTCCCTCTCTCTTAGCAACTGTGGCACGTCACTTTCTCTCTTGTCCAATTGGATATGCACAGATGAGGAAGCACACCAATAGCTACTTCCCCTCATACACACCTCTGCTGCTGTTCCTGTGTCTGAGCCACCATCACCTCTGGTCTGCACCATGTCAGTAGCCTCCCAACGGGCCTCCCTGCTTCGGCTCTGGCCCCTGATAATCTATTCCCCACCCAGCAGCCAGAGGGATCCTGCTAACGCATAAGTCAGACTATGTCACTCACCTGCTGGAGATGCTCCCGTGGCTTCCAGATTCTTCACTGTGGTCCACAGGGCACCTGCCTCCCTCTCTGAGCTCCTCTGTCTCATCCACCACACTCCGTCTGACCACATGGCTTCCTTGGCTCCCCAGGTAGGCCAAGCTTGTTCCGCCTTGGGGCTTTGGCACGAGGTGATTGCTCCTCCTGGAGTGCTCTTTCCCCAGACTGCCTTGCACTGGCTCCCTCCTGCCTTTCAGGTTTCGGCTCAAATGTCACCTCCTCAGAGAAGCCTTCCCTGATGACCCGAATGTGAAGTCGTCCCCACCAAGTCCCCATAATGACTCTTGATCACATCATCCTATTCCATTTTTGTCATTAAGTTTGTTTATTATCTTTTTGAAAATTGAAGTACTGTTGATGTACAATATTATATGTTGCAGGTGTACAATATAGTGATTCACAATTTTTAAAGGTCATGCTCCATTTTTAGTTATTATAAAACATTGATTATATTGCCAGTGTTATACAGTGTATCCTTGTACCTTATTTATTTTATACCTAATACTTTGTACCTCTTAATCCCCTACCCCTATATTGCCCCTCTCCCTTCCCTCTCCCCAATGGTAACCACTAATTTGTTCTTTATATCTGTGATTCTGTTTCTTTTTTGTTATATTCACTAGTTTTGTTGTAGTTTTTCGATTCCACGTATAAGTGATATCATATAGTATTTGTCTCTCTGTCTGACTTATTTCACTAAGCATAATACCTTCTGAGTCCATCCATGTTATTACAAATGGCAAAATTTCATTCTTTTTTTATGGCTGAGTTGTACATTTATTGGAGAACTTTCCTTCTCCTCCCACTCTGATGTAAGTGAAACCCGGGACCTGGGGTTGTCTTGTTTGTTGCCCCATCTCCAATGTCTGCAGCAGCGCCTGGTCTTTCATAGATTGATGAATTAGGCAGGGTTGCCCATCTACACTGGGATGAGAAGAACCTGAGCTTGCTTGTTGGGGAAGGAGAAGGGACTAATGAAAAGAAAGAAGCTGTAGTTATTAAGGGGGTGGAATAATTGACGGGCTGAGGTCTTGGAGGAGGTCAGGGAGATAAGATCATGAAGACAGGAGAGAGCTTGATGCTTTTCTTTGAGACTAAGGGAAGTGGGTGAATATATGGGTAGATTTCAAGGCGGCAGAGGATCAAGATGAAGATTGTAAACCTGATGGTCTTACTATCTGATGAAGTGGGAGATACAGTTATCAGATGATAGAGGAGTAGACTGGGAGGAGGAAGGAGGCTGGGTATGAGAGATAATGGTCTGAAGCTGCTGGATGAGTGGAAAGACCCCTGAACCCTGGGGGGCCGCCCTTAGGCTGGAACTCAGAACCTGGTGATGGAGCCTGTCACAGAACGACTGGATTTTTCTTCAGTATTGGACAGGACAAGAGAGAAAGTGGAGGAGGCAGAGGCTGTGTTGATCCATGTTTGGGGGACTGGCAGGTAGAAGGAGCTATGTGTCAATGGAGCAGGAAAAAAAGGATGCTGGAGGGGGGAAGATATTTGAATGGTAGAAGGAAGTGAAGTCCAGAGGGAGAATAAGAAGGGTAGGATCAAAAGTTCTGGTGGCTTTTCATTCAAGTGGAAGAGCAAATTGGGTGAGAATGAGGAAGTGAGAAAACGAAGGGTGGGCAGGTGGTGGTCAGAGGGGACTTCTTAGTTTTCCATTTCAAAGAACAGTTCCTGGTTGGGATGTAGCCACATGGTAAATACATTGTTGGTAAACAAAGTGTTAGGTCACAGGAATGAAGGAGAACAGGCTAAGGTGAGACCAGGGAATGTTAGGTCATTCTGTGAATGAGGTCCTCCTTGGAGGGATCACGAAAAAGTGGGGAGGAACACACAGAGGAGGTCCCTAAAAATGTAGAAATGAGGAGCCTGGAGAGAAGGAATTGATGCTAGGAAGTGAGGAGAAGGGAGTTAGTTGGTCCCATGCCTAGGTTCTGGGTACTTCTTGGTAGGTTATTGTCTGGAGATAACAGTGACCAGGGAAATTTGGTTTCTCCTGGTCCTGAAAAACAGGAGTGCTGAGGAAATGAGCAGCTTTGACTTGGAGGGTTACCATGGAAGGGGAAGGTGGAAGAACCAGGACCCAGCTAAGATAAAGCTGCTGAGATAAGTGCAAATGTGGGACATTTGCTGGCGCTAGACTGAGGGCTCCAGGGGCATATTGGAAGGCAGGGTTAGGAGAGATGGCAGAGGGACAGGAGCCAGGTAGGGATGAGAGAACCCCAGGGGAGGGATGATGCCTGGAGGGCCTTCAGCTTGGCAGACATTGTGGTTGCAGGAGGAGTGACACTAGGGCCACGAATGAAGGGTTTCAGATAGTACTTTACTTTTTTTTTTTAAGTGGCTTTGTTGTGATATCTGCTTACTATACAATTTCCCAATTGCAGTGTACAGTTCAGTGGTTTTTAGCATATTCACAGATACGTGCAACCGTCATCACAGCCAATTTTAGAATATTTCACTACCTCATTTCACTGTCCTTTAGCTATCACCCTCTGTACCCCCAATCTCCACCCTTCCACCCACTCCACCCAAGCCCCAAGCAACCCGAATCTCTCTTCTGTCTATAGAGTTCCCTATTCTGCACTTTTCACGTGAATGGAAGTCATAAAATATGTGGACTTTTGTGACTGGCTTCTCTCACTTACCATGGTGTTTTCAAGGTTTATCTCTTGTAGGATGTGTCAGTATTTCATTCTTTTTTATTGTCGGATAATACTCCATTGTATAGATATACCACACTTTGTCTATCCATTCGCCCATTACTGGACATTTGGGTTGTTTCCACTTTTTGACTATTATGAATAATGCTGCTATTTATATACCAGTTCCTCTGTGGACATATGTGTATATACCTAAGATAGAATTGCTGGGTCAAATGGTAAACTATGTTTAATTGGTTGAGAAAATGTGAGTGTTTTCCAAAGTGGCCGCACCATTTTATATATCCACCAGCAATACGTGACAGTTCCAATTTCTCTACATTCTTGCCAACATTTGTTATTATCTGACTTTTTGATTCTAGCCAGCCTAGTGGAAGTGAAGTGGTATCTCATTGTGGTTTTGATTTGCTTTCCCCAATAGCTAATGACATCAAGCATCTTTTTATGTGCCTATTGTCCGTTTGTATATCTTCCTTGGAAGAATGTCTATTCAGCATCTTTTGCCCATTTTTGAATTGAGTTATTAGTCTTTTTATTACTTTTTCCAGCTTTATTGAGGTACAGTTGACAAATTTGTGAGATATTTAAAGTGTACAACGTGATAATATGTGTATACGTTGTGAAAGGATTCCCCCACTGAGTTGATTAACACATCCACCACCTCACTTATTTACCTTTTTTTTTTTTTTTGGTAAGAACATTTAAATTCTACTCTCTTAGAAAATTTCAGTTATACAATACAGTGTTATCAACCATAGTCACCATGTTATACATTAGATCCTTAAGTCTTTTTATTACTGAGTTGTAAGAGTTCTTTATATATTTTGGATAGTACAAGTTCCTTATTAGATAAATGATTTGCAGATATTTTCTCCCATTCTGTACGTTGACTTTTCACTTTCTTGATTGTATCCTTTGAAGCTCAAAAGTTTTTAATTTTTGTGTAGTCGAATTTATCTATTTTTTCTTTTATTGCTCATGCTTTTATTATATCTAAGAATCCTTTGCTAAATCCAAGGCCATGAAGATTTACCTGTTTTCTCCTAAGTCTTAATAGTTTTTGCTCTTAACATTTAGGTCTTTGATCCATTTTGAGTTAATTTTTATATATGGCATAATGTAGGGGTCCAGCTTAGTTCTTGGCTATCCTCTTGTCCCAGCACCATTTATTTTTTATTTTTTTTACATCTTTATTGGAGTATAATTGCTTTAAAATGGTGTGTTAGTTTCTGCTTTATAACAAAGTGTATCAGTTATACATATACATATGTTCCCATATCTCTTCCCTCTTGGGTCTCCCTCCGAGGTGCTCCCTCGGTCACAAAGCACCGAGCTGATCTCCCTGTGCTATGCGGCTGCTTCCCACTAGCTATCTATTTTACATTTGGTAGTGTATATATGTCCATGCCACTCTCTTGCTTTGTCACAGCTTACCCTTCCCCCTCCCCATATCCTCAAGTCCATTCTCTAGTAGGTCTGTGTCTTTATTCCTGTCTTACACCTAGGTTCTTCATGACATTTTTTTTTCTTAAATTCCATACATATGTGTTAGCATACGGTATTTGTCTTTCTCTTTCTGACTTACTTCACTCTGTATGACAGACTCTAGGTCCATCCACCTCATTACAAATAGCTCAATTTCGTTTCTTTTTATGGCTGAGTAATATTCCATTGTATATATGTGCCACATCTTCTTTATCCATTCATCCGATGATGGACACTTAGGTTGTTTCCATCTCCGGGCTATTGTAAATAGAGCTGCAATGAACATTTTGGTACATGACTCTTTTTATTTATTTATTTATTTATTTATTTATTTATTTATTTATTTATTTATTTATTTGCGGTACGCGGGCCTCTCACTGCTGTGGCCTCTCCCGTTAAGGAGCACAGGCTCCGGACGCGCAGGCGCAGCGGCCATGGCTCACGGGCCCAGCCGCTCTGCGGCATGTGGGATCTTCCCGGACCGGGGCACAAACCCGTGTCCCCTGCATCGGCAGGTGGACTCTCAACCACTGCGCCACCAGGGAAGCCCCAACATGACTCTTTTTGAATTATGGTTTTCTCAGGGTATATGCCCAGTAGTGGGATTGCTGGGTCATATGGTAGTTCTATTTGTAGTTTTTTAAGGAACCTCCATACTGTTCTCCATAGTGGCTGTACCAATTCACATTCCCACCAGCAGTGCAAGAGGGTTCCCTTTTCTCCACACCCTCTCCAGCATTTATTGTTTCTAGATTTTTTGATGATGGCCATTCTGACTGGTGTGAGATGATATCTCATTGTAGTTTTGATTTGCATTTCTCTAATGATTAATGATGTTGAGCATTCTTTCATGTGTTTGTTGGCAGTCTGTATATCTTCTTTGGAGAAATGTCTGTTTACGTCTTCTGCCCATTTTTGGATTGGGTTGTTTGTTTTTTTGATATTGAGCTGCATGAGCTGCTTGTAAATTTTGGAGATTAATCCTTTGTCAGTTGCTTCATTTGCAAATATTTTCTCCCATTCTGAGGGTTGTCTTTTGGTCTTGTTTATGGTTTCCTTTGCTGTGCAAAGGCTTTGAAGTTTCTAGGTCCCATTTGTTTATTTTTGTTTTTATTTCCATTTCTCTAGGAGGTGGGTCAAAAAGGACCTTGCTGTGATTTATGTCATACAGTGTTCTGCCTATGTTTTCCTCTAAGAGTTTGATAGTTTCTGGCCTTACATTTAGGTCTTTAATCCATTTTGAGCTTATTTTTGTGTATGGTGTTAGGGAGTGTTCTAATTTCATTCTTTTACATGTAGCTGTCCAGTTTTCCCAGCACCACTTATGGAAGAGGCTGTCCTTTCTCCACTGTACATTCCAGCCTCCTTTATCAAATCCAGCACCATTTATTAAAAAGACTGTTCTTTCCCCGTTGAATGGTTTTGGTACCCTTGATGAAAACAGTTGATCATAGAAATATGGGTTTATTTCTGGTCTATCATTTCTATTCTGTTGGTCTATTTGTTTATCCTTGTGCCGGTCCCGCACTGTCTTGAGTACTGTTGCTTTGTAGTGAGTTTTAAAATCAGGAAGTGAGAGTCCTCCTACTTTGTTCTTCTTTTTCAGGGTTGTTTTGGCTGTTTTGGGTCCCTTGCAATTAGATGTGAATTTTAGAATCGGTTTATCAATTTGTACAAAGAATTCAGCTGGGATTCTGATCGATTGCACTGAATCTATAGATCATTTTGGGGAGAATTGCCATCTTAATAATGTTGGGTTTTCCAATCCATGAACACGGGATGTTTTTCCATTTATTTAGATCTTCTTTAATTTCTTTCAACAGTGTTTTGTAGTTTTCAGAGTATATGTTTTGCACTTTTGGTAAATTTAATCCTACGTATTTTATTCTTTTGATGCTATTCTTCAGGTAGTGTTTTGATGGGAACTTTTGTGGTAATACTTCTGCAAAGTCTTCTTATCACGTGAAGGGGTAGGGTGAGTGGAGAGTTAAAAAAAAATGTCTCTCCAACTGTTGGCTGGAGAGAGGAGCAGGGCATTTTCTGTCATTCTTTAGGAGGCTGTGTGTTTAGGTCTTTCATGGTCCTGTGGCAGGGCACTGAGGGATACATCAGACTGCAAAGAACTCCATAAACCCAAAAGCCGATGGTTTTGTGTGGTGGGGGAGGAGAGTGAGTAGCTGAAGATTGATCACTCTTGGTTAATAGGAATGCAATCCGATTGGACTAATTCACATTAATATTTAAGTTACTAATACCCCTCCCCCAACTTCTGAGACTTGTCTGCTTTTCTAAAAGGGGAAAATGAGTAGCCCAGACGCATCAGTAATAGGAGAAACTTAGTAGCATAAAAAAAGGAAGGAGACCGTTTGGGAAGTGTGAAAAATATTTTTGGATTTGATCTGGGAGGTTAAGGCTCTTGTGAGGAAAGAGGATGTCACAGCACAAGTTAGAAAGTCCATTGTTACCTGCCTGTCTGCTCTAGCGGTCTGCTCCTCTCTCTTACATCTGCTTTTTATGGTTTTTTTCCTTCCTCTGTTTATCCTAGTTGTGTTTTGCTCTCCCCTCAGTGGCTCTCCTTAGCGTGTGTATGAAGGGAGGTGGAAGTCAGGCCCAACATGCACATGCCTGTGTCCGGAGCATCTGTAAATCTAAGGTAGCATTTTTCCTAAATGCCACCAAAATGGTTGTGATGCTAAAATTATATATATATATATATATATATATATATATATATATATATATACACACGTACACTTTTTTTTTCTTTTTCTTGTCTCTGGATTTCAAACCCTAAATTTGTCCTAGCATCATATTCATGACCATAAATGGAACCCATTGTAGAGATTATATCATAGAGATTAGCAAGTTAGTGGTTTCATTATTTTATGTGTTATGAACCAGTATTGTTTTAGACTGCTAACCCTCTTTAATATATTTTTGTGTATGTGTGATAAATGCTGGAAAAATTTAATGGTAATTTTATTTGTCTTTCCAACATTAACTGAATTTCAGATTTCTGCTTTTTTTTTCCATTTTGGTTTTGCCTTTTTAAAGTTCTACGATCAGACTGAGGAAGAACAGCTTGGGCCTGATTTACACATGGTTCTGCACACCTTGCCGGCCCTCCTCAAAAGTGCATGGCTGCCCCACTTCAATCCATTCTCATGTTTTGGTGTAGCTCTTTTTTCTTTTTCTTTTTGGTTGAGCTCTTTTGATTGCACAAATTGGGATCTCCCTCAAGCTACCTCGAGTACGGGGTTGCTTATTGTAAGGACACTGTGCATGGGGACCCAGGAGACTCTGGGCACTTAAGCCACTGGGGAAGTAAGAACTCTGGGTTACGGCGCTGGCACCAGGCAACCCTGCGGACATCAGCAGCTGAAGCGGGCTTCTGTAATTCAACTTTTCTGGTGGCCAGTTTCTTTAGTATCTCAAGAGATCTTTTATTTACGTCATGGCTTCTGTTTAAGTATAAGCTCTGGTCCCTTAGAACTCCAGTTAAGACGTCGTTATCTCTCCCTTTTCTCATCATCATTTCCTAGCTTCAGGACCCAGAGAACTGCCTAGTCTTGGTGCTTCCTAGTCTAAATGCTGGGAGGGAGCTGGTGCCCAGCCATCCCTGCTTTCCATGCCAGGCCATGCCTCAGGCACCTGGCTAACCTCTGCAGGGGCCTCCCTGGAGTCTGATGCCCATCACTGATGCTGGTTCCTGTGTCCGAGGAGGGCCCCCCAGGTGCTAGAAAACAGGGCTACCTGTAGAACTACCCCTCCAGCAAGACCCTGGCCAAGAACTTCCCCCTAGGGGAGATTTGGGAGGGCTATACCAGCCCCCCCTGCCCCGCCCCTATCCCCACTACAGACCTGCAAAGGACATAGGTAGCACCGAGAGCAGGTCTGGGAAAAACTGGCACTAAATTAAACTTTGAATTTTAAATAACCCCACTGATGTCATATCCTTGTACAGATGAAAGTAAGAAGCCAGTGATTTTTTAAGTAGAAAAATTGCTGAACATTTAGGAGGAAATGAAACAAACACTGAAAGTGAAATTAACTATTGTTTGTTTTTTTTGGAGGGGGGAATAATAAAAGTAATTGAATACATTGTTTACTATCTTTTTAAAAATATATGGTTTTCTGGGAGTTCCCTGGTGGTCCAGTGGTTGGGACTTGGTGCTTCCATCTGCCGTAGGCCTGGTTGGGGAACTAAGATCCTGCATGCCGAGCCATATGGCAAAAAACCCATATATATATAGTTTCCTTTTTCTTTTCCCACTTTCTTATTGGGATATAGTTGATTTACAATGTTTCAGGTGGTCAAAGTGATTCAGTCATATATATATATATATATACGCACACACACACACACACACATTTTCAGATTCTTTTCCATTATAGGTTATTACAAGATATTGATATAGTTTCCTGTGCTATACAGTATCCTTGTTGTCTACCTATTTCATATATAGTAGTGTGTATCTGTTAATACCAAATTCCCAATTTATCCCTCTCCCCGCTTTGGTAACTGTAAGTTTGCTTTCTATGCCTGTGAGTCTATTTCTGTTTTGTAAATAAGTTCGTTTGTATCATCTTTTAAGATTCTGAATATAAGTGATATCATCATGGTTTTATTACTTTAACAAACGCATTGTAAACTTTTGGAAAAATACAGAAAAGAAGGAAATAAAACAGAAATGACCACTGTTGACTTGTCACATGTAGGCTTCGGTTCTTAAATAAATAAGTAAAGAAATAAAAACATCTGTAAAAAGATCACTTAATACTTCTTGAACAGTCCCTATCATTTAGTATTCTTCTGTAACATAATTTGGAATGGCTACGAGGTGGTCTTTTATGCAGCCCTACCATAATTCACTTCTCCTAGTGTACTACTTATGGACATTTAGGTTTCTATTTTATTTGATTTTTTAAATGAAAAATACTGCATTGTGAACATTCATATAAAAATTATTTGCACATGTCTGACCAGTTTTTTTACATTGAGATTCCAGATGTGGAATAATTGAGTCAAAGAACATAAGTAATTTTAAAATGCTTTCGGGGCTTCCCTGGTGGCGCAGTGGCTGAGAGTCTGCCTGCCGATGCAGGGCACACGGGTTCGTGCCCCGGTCCGGGAAGATCCCACATGCCGCGGAGCGGCTGGGCCCGTGAGCCATGGCCGCTGAGCCTGCGCATCCGGAGCCTGTGCTCCGCAACGGGAGAGTCCACAACAGTGAGAGGCCCGCGTACTGCAAAATAAATAAATAAACAAAAAATGCTTTTGAAACATATGGCCAAATTGTCTTTGAGAAATATTGAAATAGCTCACATTCCTACCAGCAGCATTCAGTCTCATTTCCTGTGATGCTTGCCAGCAATGGATTTCATTGAAGAAATATTCTAATTTGATAGACAGAAATATGGCATCTCATTTTTATTTGCACTTACAGCAAGGTTAAACATTCGAAATAGATTATTGACCTTTTTATAAAAAAAAATGTTACTTTTAATTGTGGTAAGAAACATAAAATTTACCATTTTGCCTGTTTTAAGCATACAGTTCAATAGTGTTGAGTATATTCACATTGTTGTGTAACAAGTCTCCAGACCTTTTTCATCTGGCAAAACTGAAACCCTATACTCATTAAACAAGAACTCGCCATTTCCCCTTCCTCCCAGCCCTGGCAACCACCGTTCTACTTTCTGTTTCAAGGTTAGCTGGGGTCAGATCTCCACACTGGTTCCTGTAAGTCTTTCAGTGAGGCAAGAATTCTCCATATCCATTATTTTGACAGGCATAGGGGCTAGCCTGGGGAATTTGGAAATCTAAACAAATGAAAAATTTTACAACCCACCAGGAGGGCATAGTTTATCAGGGGGCAGTTTCTGACTAGCGGCTTCTGTTTGCTAAATTATAGACATCTAACCTTTTCTCTCAAACCGTTCTATGGTGCTATCATTTAATTTCCTTCCCCCCATCAGTAAATGCCATGGCGAGGTCCAGTACCTGATGACATTTTCTACTGAGTTATAAAGCTAGCATCTTTTCCTATGTTTGAATCTGCATAGGAAAATCTTCCATAATGAAGTAAAAATCTTCCATAATTTATGTTTGAGTCATTATTTCTTCTGTTGAATAACAAAAATTCAACCAAGTAAAAATCTTCCATAATTTATGTTTGAGTCATTATTTCTCCTGTTGAATAACAAAAATTCAACTAAGTAGATTTAAAGATCTAATTAACATTATTGAACGATTCATGAATTGGGCAGCATCCCATCTAGCAAGTAGAGGGGAGCTCCAGAGGGCTGCAGAGAGGGAGAGGTTTTCAAAGGCAAGGCAAGCCATAAACAAACAAAAAGATTATTTCTGGCTTAGGTAACCTCCCTATGGGGGACAGAAGGAGTTACCTCATCTTCCTTTGGGGGGGTCAAAAGAGTGACCTAATCGGTGCTGACTTGAAAATTTCACATTTTCTAGTTGGGATTACATTCCTGGGGAAGGTTGTAATGGCAGTTTGGTTAGGTATTAAGTCTTGGTTTTGGCACAGGTGTCTCCATTTTGGGCCTGTCATTTCTTTTTTAATACTTCTGATAGAATTATTGTGTTTATTTTTAAATGATTGTTACCTGAAAAAGTGTAAAATTAATTTGTGTTCACTGGAAAAATTCAAACAATGTGGAAGTGGATGGAGTGGAAAATGAAAGTCTTCTCCCCTCTAATCCCACCCCCATCCCTCTATCCAGCTTTAAAATATTAAAGCTTGACTGTGTTCTCTGTGATGTTTTGGAGCCAGTTTAAACTTTCAGCTTCCTATTTGTACAGTTTGACTTGGTCTCTAGCATCTCAGGTGGCCAATGCCCTATGAGAACTGTTGAATCCTCCTGCCTCGGGTGGGGGTGGGTGAAAAGCTCAAGTCCCTTGGGGAGAATTAAATTAAAGACCCCAAATGTGAACCATTTGTCCAGCCACACAGTCATGGAGGCAGCCTCAGGCAATGGGAAGACCTGGGCTGGGAAGCAGACTGACTTGAGTTCACACTGGACTAATTGAGCTCTCTCCCTCCCTGTGTGACCTGGGGCAACCTGCTCCCTCCAGCCTTCTGTTTTCTTACCTGTAAAGTGAGGACACTCAAATCTCCCTCACAGAATGGTTGTGAAGTTTACACAAGAAAACGCAGATGTGCTTTGTTGGAGACATTCAGTCAACTGGGAGAAAGAGAATATACAAATATTATGATGCAAGTGAGGTTCATGCCAGCAGGGACTTGCACAACACGCTGTGTAATGGGGGTGAAGAGCTGGGGCAGGAGCAGGGAAGAGGGGTGGGAGTTGGCAGGATGGGAGTTGGCAGGATGATCTGGAAGCTTGGGGTCAAGGACCCACCCGATCAGTGTTTCGGCAGAATCCCAAGATGGATGTCGCCCATGGCCTAGCCTTCAGCCGATGCAGGGATTCCTTCAATAACCTGAACTCTCGAGCTGCTCCTCCTTCCAGCCTCCGCCCCTTTGCACACGCCAGTCCCTCTGCTTAAAATGCCTTTCTCCTGTAGCCTTCCTGGCTAAATGACACCGCCCTTTAGGCCTCAGCTTAAGTGCCACTTTCTCAGTACAGCCTTCCCAGGCGACACTCCCCCACTTCCCCATTTAGTCTTTCCGTTCTTTCAAGAGGCTGTCCTTTCCTTTCCTTTCTGTCATTTCTATACTATATTTATGAAGTCATCTCGTAAGCTCTGAGTCTGCTCTGCCCTCCACTGTGTGTCCCACTCCTACTCCAGCACATGGCACATAAATACCGAGTGAGTGAGTGAGTGAATGAATGAATTCCCCCTTCCCCAGCTACGTCCCCAGCCTACCTTTCTAGTCTAATCCCCGGAGAGCCTCTCCGTATTAGTTTCCTGTGGCTGCCATAAGAAATTACCACAAACTTTGTGGCTTAAAACAACAGAAATTTATTCTCTTCACCATTCCTGAGGCCAGAAATTTGAAATCAAGGTGTTGGCAGGACTGTGCTGTCTCCGTTGGCTCTAGGAGAGAAGGCTTTCTTGTTCTTCCAGCTTCTGGTGACCCCAGGTGTCCTTGGCTTGTGGCTGCATCACTCCAGTCTCTGCCTCCATCTTCACATGGCCTTCTCCTCTGTGTGTGGATGATTTCTTCTCTTCTGTCTCTTATAAGAAGGACACTTGTCATTGGATTTGGGGCCCACCCACCTGCAAAGACACCTTTTCCAAATAAGATCACCTTCACAGGTTCCAGAGGTTAGGATGCAGACCCACCTTTTTGGCAGCTTCCCACCTCCCATGAAGCCTTTCCCTCAGCTGAACCGGCCTGGTCCCCATCTCTGGATTGTCCATCACGCTTTTCCCCCATCCTCTGTGTATGCCACTGTCACACCTCTTCCTCCTCTTTCCGTGAACCTTGAAATTCCCCTGTGGGTCCTCTTGCTCGCTCACTCACTCTGGCTGAAAGGACCTTCCTTCCCCTTGGCGGCACAGCTCGCTCACCTCCTTCGGGAGCTCTTTCCTCTGCTCTGGGTTCTCCTCCCCGACACCCACCATGTGGGAAGCACCCACGTACTTCCTCGTATTCCCTACAGTGCCAGGGATGTTCTTGGAGACTCAGGAAATACTTGTGGATGATAATAATCATCTGGAAAGTGGGGTCAGACTTACATGATCAAAATAAAGGCAAGTCATGACCATGCAGCCATAGCCACCTTTCTGTTGTAAAATACATGTGCATACAGTGAGGGGATTCTTTTTTTTTTTTTTTTTGGCAGAGAGTAGGTGTTAAGTCCAACTAGCTAAGTGGGGTTTTAAGGAACAATAGACAGTCTTAGGAACATGCAGGGCCTGGAATCAGCCGAGTGGCTGACTGCACTGACTGGAGGCTCAGAATCAAGTTTCCCATCTTCATCCCTCTTGGGGCCACACCAGCTCTTATCTGAACTCTGGAGTAGTTTAAATGTCACAGGAGTGACTTGTTCCTTGAAAGCTTGGGTTGCTGGTGAAACCGTCAGGGCTGTTCTCAGTGGTGGATCGCTGGGCACCTTTTCCATTCTCTTCACCTCACTGCCAACCAGCATCCCCTGCTGCCCGTCATGGCCCTCTGCTCCCCAACATCTCCAGCCTCCTCTGATTTTCCCAAGGCTCCAACTCCAGCCTGACCCTGTCTGGCCTTCAGTTTGAGGGCCGGTCATCATCTGGCTGTCTTGGCCTTGCCGTAGCCTAAACTCCCAATTCCCAGGTGGACCGATGTTCCCCTTGGTTGGATCAGCAGGAGACAGGGTTAGGGGAGAAGCACAGGTATACTTTTCAGAGACTGTGGGAGGGCGGGCTCTCAGGGGGGATCTGGGTGGGAGGTCCTGAGAGGCATATCTGCTCCTGTATGGAGGTTCCAAATCACTGAGTGTTGGTATCTTATTTTTCAGATCGATCGTGTCCTGTGTTGAAGATGTTTCCAGAACAGCAGAAAGAGGTATGTCATCAGAAATCCCCAAATAGATAATCCACGTCCTTTAACTCACTACAGGTTAGTTCTTCATTCTCTGACCATAAATCTGTAGACAAGAGTCAAGATACCACAGGACGTCATAGAAGGGGGCTAATGAAAGAGCAAAACAGCTGCCCTCCTGAACCTCCTGACCCCCACTCCCCAGCATCCGTGCAGTCTTCTTGGCCCTACCCAATACGAAGACCAGGCATGCTTCTTCCTTGTCCCTGTGTTAAACAGTTCTGGGACCAAGGTGCTTGCTTCAGGAAATACCTTCTCTGTGAAGGTGGCCAAGCTGCAAGCCTCCACACTGCCCTCACTTCTGATACCAATTTCAGATTTGGAGGTTCCCCAGACCATCTTCAGTTTTGATAATTCACAAGAAAGACTCACAGAACTCACTGAGAGCAGTTATACTCACTGTTATGGTTTATTACAGGGAAAGGATACCAGTTAGAACCAGCTGAAGGGAGAGATGCAGAGGGCCAGGTTGGGAAGGGGCCCAAATGCAGAGCTACTGCTTATTCTCTCCACAAGGAGTCGGTGTGTGATAATTTCCACAGGGAAGCTCCCCTGTGCCTTTGGTGTCCAGAGTTTTTATTGGGGCTCATCCTGCCTGCATGGCCGACCTTTTTGTCCGCTCCTCCTGGGATCAGGCTAATACCTTTAGTCTCTGGTTCCTCCAGAGGTCACAGCTGATACAGCGTGGCCCTAAGCCTCCGTCATATTCACATTGTTAGACTGTCCAGTGGCCAAACCCAGGCAAACAAAGATACTCTTGTCAGGCAAGACATTCCAGGGGCCTAGAGATCACCTCCCAGAAGCCAAGGGCAGAGGACAGACCTCCTTTCAGGTAAGCTGAATGCTTCACTACACACCTGTATTGGCCTGAGAGCGGAGCTGTGCTGACAGCCGGCACTATTCCAGAGGCACATTTTAAAAATTGTTCTTGTGGGGAGAAAGCTCCCCATGAAAGCAACAAAGACGTTTTTCCAATGAGAAGCTTTTTTTTTTGGCTGGTTTAATCACGATTTTTAAAGTTCATTTCAGTTAATAAAAACTAGACACAGACTTTAACCAACTGCATAAAGAAAGCATTATATTGACCTTACAAGTCCTTTATTATAACTAATTATATAATAATAATAATATAACATTAAGCAGTTTTAAACTGGAAAGTCCTTCAATTGAAAAGGAAAATGCCGTTAAGTTGAGAAAGGGGTATAATGCCCAGAAATATACTTGAGTCTCTGTCAGCAAGGAATAAGCACAGCAAGACCAGATTCTGGATGTACCGTAACATACTACTGTCCATCACATATCAATTCATTTTCTATGTGTGGCCAGAATTTCTTGGTTTCTCTTACGTTGCTCTTAGAACAAAGTCCACACTCCTCAGTGTGATTTCCAAGGCCCTGTGTGATCCGACCCTGCTTCTTTCCCCAGGCTCGTCTCCCGCTTCTCCCTCCACCCAGTACCCTTCTCACGCCTTATTCTGGAAACTTGATTGCTCTGTGTGCCCTGGGCCCCTGGGCTTTCACAAATGTTTTTCCCACTGCCTGGAATAATCTCTGTCCCCAGCCTTCACACCACCTTGACAGGCTGACGACTCCTTATCTTTCAGGCCTCAGCTTAGAAGTCAAGGGGAAGCTTTCCTAAAGCCTCAATTATCAAGATATTTTTATCTCAGCAGCTACCCCATCAGCACCCTGTAGTTAATGCCAGTTAGAAGTGGAGGAGGTTTTGGCTGAGCCTTTAAATATCCTAGTGGCTGGTGGTGGTTTAGTGGAAAATAATTCAAGTCCCACCTAACTGCATATATCAAGGCTGAATGCAATATCCCTGATTGTTCTAGAATCTAGACCAGGGGGGCAGTGTGTGTGTAAGCCCTTTGCACTTGGTGCCCACAGGAGACATTGCTAATTAATCGTAAGGTTGACATGTGAATTGACACCCAGTTACCATCCTTGTTCAAGATGCAAATGGCCCAGGACTGACATCTTGGTTCTACCTAAGCTGGTAGTGCCAGTTTAGAAGTTTGGTAAAAATTTTTTTTTTAAGATGGGGGGGTAGGGTGGGGAGTCGATTGCAGTCTCTCTTGTTAAAATAGCTTTATTACCGCAATAAATCTAGAGAGAGGAGAACAGGGAGGGAGAGGCTCCCTTGTTAGCTAAACATGTTCCATTTGCACATTGGTTTGAATTCCCACGAGAGCAGTATCCGTGCTGATGGATCTTCCCCGTAAAAAGGCCTTGGCATCAGGCCATTGTAAAATTAAAATGAATTCAGATTCATTCATGCATGCCGCTTTAATTTACAATTAAAATATTATGGTTACATATTTTAATAAGAATAATTAGGTGGACCCAACTGAATCAACTCTTCTGTTTAATGAGACAGAACCCGGAACCCTAATGAAAAGGCAGGTGGCTGTGACAGGAAACGCGTTTCAGACGGCGTCTTGTGTGGAGCCAGGCGTTTTCGTTCTCTTTATATTCTAACACCCGGAATGAACAGGTTGATCTTCCTGCATCACTAAGGACCTTTGGCTTCAGCCACATTGAGCTCATCTTATGTGATATGTAAATAAGCAGTTTACACTCTTTCATGGAGTCTGACATTCTGGCCCCTCCAAGGAACTGTGTTTGTGTCTCTGCCCAGGGCTTGCTTGGTGTAAGTGGGATAGTCCTACATATGTGATGTGACTGGAAGGGTGGGCTGAAACCTCTTTTCTGTGTGTGTGTGTGTGTGTGTGTGTGTGTGTGTGTGTGTGTGTCTCCCCAACTCTCCTGGATCATGATGGCTGAATTCTACCTTTAGAGATTCATACCTTTTGTATAAGAGTTTTTTCTCCTTCAAAATGTACATACTTGGTATTGGATATAATGGCAATTAGCATTTATTGACACTTGAGTGACAGTAAATCTACAACTCCGTGGCAGGAGATACCTTGAGTGGAGCAGAACCAAGTGGGCCCAGGACGGTTCCAGGCACCGTGAGGACCCTGCCACACAGCCCCTACAGGGAGAGATGGGAAGGATGTGCTGCTGTTTTGGACGTGTTGGCTCTAAGCTTAACATTTAAGTGTTCAAGATACACTTACACTGATTGATGGTAACATTTTGGGCTTGCTCTAGGAAAGCATGGTTTTAATATTGATTTCCGATTGGAAACTGACTGAGCTGGGACCAGTGAGTAACATCAAAGGATATCCCATAAGCAACACCTCCACCTGGTGTCCTGCGATGCTGGGGACTTTGAAGGGAAGTGACAAGACAAGACCCTTTCCCAATCCCCAAAACTCAATTTGTTCTTCCTTCCTCCTTTCCTCCCTGCCTATGTGACGTGATGTAATAATAGGGAAAACTGGGTATGGGATATATGGGAATTCTCTACTGTCTTTGAACAATTTTTCTGTATATTTAAAACTGCTCTAAAACAGTTAGTTTTAAAACAGATAACATTGAATTATACGTGCTCACACATAAAGATTTCTAAAAGACTGTGCAATGAATAAATCAAGGTACAAAACAGTATTTACAGTGTGCTCCCATTTGCATTAAAAATTATATATACATGTATATACACACACATATATATACATATATGTGCCAATTATGTGTATACTAGAAGAAGTATGTAAAAGTCCTAGATAGGCTGAAAAGAAACTGGAAGTCCAGTAGGAGGGGGACTTCATTTTCAGGGTGTTCTCATCTGTACTTGAAATGATCTCTCTCTCTTTAACCACATACATATTTTATTTTTATAATAATGAAAAAATCTTATTTTTCAAAGGTAGATAAGTATTGGGACGTCATTATGTTAACGGTGTCAGTAACAGTTGAACTCATGGTTAATGCTTTCAGATTCACGTTTCTGACTTACTTTCGCTTTCAAGTGCCACATGTGTCTCTTTTCATAAAGCAGTCCCCTTGAGATG